>NC_142602.1:36419998-36650037 GCF_041222555.1 Hakea prostrata | reverse complement strand
TGCAGCACCTTGACCATGGTCCCAACAGTAAAATAGAGAAAAGATGAGTGAGAAAGTGATTAGGAGAGAGAGTCATACCTTTAAAGTGGAACAAGAAGGTAGGAATAAGTGGTTGGCAATGATTGATGAAGAAGATGCTTCACCACTACCAAGGAGGAGTTCTTGGGAGGCTCTCTCACGTTCCCGAGATGTTAAAGACGCGAGAATAGGGCTCCAGTCTCGAGGAATAAATAAATAGAAAAGAATATTCTAAGAATCTTTAAATCTGGCTCAGAGACTTGTTGGTCGATACCTTTGGTCGATGGTATCGACCAATAGTATCGACCAAAACAAACTCTGCAGAATTTTTACAGAATAGTTCAGCAACTTTAGGTGCGGACTTGGAGGGCTATACAAGGTCAAATTGCATGGGGTTTTCTCCTACAGTTCACTCAAGAGGTCTAGTTTTAGGAGTACCTTCGGATTATGCACAGAGTCCGTTTGCTATTTCAACTGTCTCGCTCTTCATCAGTGCGCAGATTCTAACTTAACACCGTAATGTGCTCAAGGAAGGAGCAAGATCATCAATGTCCATAAACCGGAATCCCGACATTACGTCATCAACCAGTAGGGCCCATAAGTCCCTCCTACCACCACTTCGGGTCTTTGGACCTACAAACATAACAATGACCGGGTCGGGTCAAGAAAGCTGGATTTTACACTTTAGACAATAAATTTCGAAGGGTATGGAAAGCATGAAGGCATTTCTCATCAAAGGTAAAAGGGGCATCCTTGCAAGTAAATTGCATAAGGGTCTAGAAATCACAGCTAAAAGTTCTTAATGAAACAGCCTATAGAATCCAACATGGCTGAACGATCGGACTTGCTAACGAGAAGTGGGAGGTAGTGGCAATAACCTCAACCTTGGCCGGATCGACACTCAATATCACGTGTAGACACTATGTGTCCGAATTCCCTTCTTGAAACTATAAAATGGTCTTCTCCCAACTTAAAACAAGGTTGGTCTCCACACATCTTTAAGTCCCGTGATAACCGGTTGAGACACTTGTAAAGGAAGATCCAAAGACAAAGAAATCATCCATGAAATCCTCTAAGGATTGGCCAGCCATATCAAAGATATGGCATCATGCACCTTTGAAAGGTGGCTGGGAGTATTTCATAATCCAAAGGTAAATCTGTCACATCCTCCCAGCCGGTACCCTATCGGCATACCCGAGAGTGTGATCCACGGCTGAAGATCGGGTATCGAGTAATCAACCTCCCACATAAACAATAACATAATCATGAACAATCATAATAAAAGTGCGGAAGATAAACCATAGATCCAATAAGGAAAGAATGAATCATAAATAAATCAGGATACTAGATATAATCAGAGTGTCAAACAGATAAGTAAAGTGAGGCGAAAATCCCACTCTACAACCAGCGGAAAAGTAGCTCTACAAGAGAATAAACTAGACAAAATCTAATCCCAGTAGCAAGTACAATGGGTAACTAAATTGTTCTCCACTTTATAGACAACATCCTTATAAGTGTAAATCTCATAAATGGCACAAGGACGTTTCCACTCAATGGTCGGACTAAGCATCGTACGGAGCATAACCACTCGCGGAATCTTCAGTGTAATTGTGGTAACTGCAATCACCTTCCTGGAGATATGCCTCTTCGCCTTGCGCTTCTTCATAGGAACCGTCATAGTACTCGGTACTGCGGGATAGTCTAACAAACATTGTACAATAAAGGAATGAGTTTCAAAGAAACTCAGTAAGGCAGTTAAATCCATAATAACATAAATGGCAAGATTTCAGAACAAACATAAATGCAATATGATATGAGACAAGCAATGAATGAATGAATCTAACTATATATATACTGGTCTCTATTGGCAGACATGCTTTAAGTCATAGCACCGTACTTCTTTGGGAAGGTCCGCTCACATCCTCAACCATTTAAGATATCTTGGATTCTCTCACGGATCATTTCACCGGTCTTGAGCAGCCGATTGGTAATGGGTCCTTCATCCCTCAGGACTAACCATGGCAGGGGGTTAAGTCAACACACTCTCTCACAACCATTTGGCATAAGTACCGGCACATGTCAGGGAAAAACCTAGCCAAATGCAAGTCTTCTACTTAGTTACATCAAGTCAGATCCAGATACGTCCATTCCTCGTCCCTGACGATCCTTTCCGGTATCCTTCACACTAGAGTCCTCATAGTCCCTGACTACGGACTCATCAACCCTATTGATCATCCACATATGGTAAACGGGAAGCTCTCACGTCCTCTCACGGGTTGGTTACCGGTCTTAAGCGCCCGTGAGCCCAAGTCTAACCATATGCAACCCTACCAATAAATGGCCCCCATAATGTGATTCCTGTCCTCTCACGGGTTGGTTACCGGTCTTGAGCGCCCATGAATCCCCATTGCTACCACGGGTCGTTCGGTCTCAATACCCCTCCGATTAGGGTCTGACATAACAGGACATCCTAGCCAAACACTACTAGACATTCCTAGATATGTCATCCAACAGTTTAGGAAGGTGTCCAGAGGGCATCTCCGGAAACATCCCATAATATTCCCGTAGTAGTCCAAGGACAGAAGTGTCAAAAGGACACCTCTCCTTTCCAAACCATACTTAAGCATACACATGCATCAATTCATATCATCACATATATGGTAACTTCATATATGGAAAGAAATCAATAATTACAATCAACTTGTATATAATTGGTAAGTAAATCATACATGAATCAATTCAATATGAATAAGTAATGCTACTGTAATCAAAGTTATGCAATAGTAGTATATCGTTGTAAGAATCTAATTAAGGAAACATATCAATGATATTCAAATATAGAAACTAGATTCATGCTATCTATGTAATTAAGGAAATAACCATCCTTACCTTTTATAACTCGCAAAGGAATCCTAAGAAATCAAGTAAGATCTTGGCAAACTTGAGAAGAAGGTCCTAAACAAGTGTATACAACATATTAGGAAAGATCCCTAACAGAAAAGATACCAAAACATCCAACACAAACCAATTCGGAGTTGCTTTGTACTCATTGGTCGAGTGGATTGGTCGATCGTCCAATCGACCAATCATCGACCAATGCGAAACGATAGCCTAAAAAAAGCAGAGTTTTAAGATATGAAATCCGAATTTGGTGGTTCAAAAGGGTACTAATCAAGGGGTAAACTACATCAGTAGTATTCTAACATATAGGGGACCTCAAAACATTAATCCAAACAAGACATCAAGATCCAAATTAGGAAACAAAAAGTTACCATAATTAGATCAACCATGGATCTTGATGAATTCGAAATAGAAATCAAAGACAAGAACTATAGGAGGATGGATCATTGCTTCAGGTAAAGGTATCATGAAAACATACTTAGATCTTCAAGGAAATAGGCTTAAAAGCATAAATCTAAATAAGGAAACAAAACCTACCATATATGTAACTACCATGATTCATGAAGAACACATAGTATGGTAGAAGAGAACAACTAGAGATTGATAGATCATGATTCATGAAAAGAAAACACAGCAATTGGCTACTAACATGATCAATATAGAAGATCCAAGGAGATCAGAATTCAAATCAGAAGTTTAACAAAATTAGATCATGGTTTGATCATGATTCCTTCAAAAGCTTGCAATGATCATGGTTAAGATCATTGTTCTAGCCTCTAATCCTTAGGATGATCATGAGAGACAAGTCCAGAGATGTTTGCAACAGAGAATGCAGCATCTCCTCTACTGTCTCAACTCAAAAAGGAAAGAAAATAAGAGATAGAGGAGAAGAAGAGAGTGTAGACATACCTTTTGATGCAAAAGGAAGAGTTTCGACGAAGGTCCGTCAAGAAAATCACCAAGGATGCAAGGGAGATGACTTGCAGAGGTCTTTGGTTTGTTCCAAAGAGTTTGGAGGTAGCAAATACGAAGTGGACTCGAGATTGGACTTAAATAGAGCAAGAAAAACCTAATTGCCAAAGACAGCACTCATTGGTCGAGTGGATTGGTCGACTGGTCCAGTCGACCAATCAGTCGACCAATGCTGACAGCAAATCCAAAACAGGGAATTGAAGACCCAGATCAAATCCAATCCTAAAGAGGTTTTGCACACATGTCAAGTGACTTACCTAATAGGTAGAAATGCCTTCAAACCAAGATAGAGAGCACTCCAAGTCCATCAACTAATCCGATCTTCATCAAGATTCAGTTTCCATAAATAGAACTTCATCATCAACTTTCATGGATTCAAAGCCAGACACCAAGTCCTCTACTGGGATGGCCCAAAGTGCTGACTTCTTACTTTACTTTGGGTCATCGGACCTACAAATAACAAGGTTTCTAGGTCAAGGTTAGGGCTGGGTTTTACACAAAGAGATGAAATACATTAGAACAGCAGTAAGGCTAAGATCAAACATGTAAAATCCAGCTTTTACCTAACCTTGACCCGACCCGGTCATTGTTATGTTTGTAGGTCCAAAGACCCGAAGTGGTGGTAGGAGGGACTTATGGGCCCTACTGGTTGATGACGTAATGTCGGGATTCCAGTTTATGGACATTGATGATGCTGCTCCTTCCTTGAGCACATTACCAGTGCTAAGTTAGAATCTGCGCACTGATGAAGAGCGAGACAGTTGAAATAGCAAACGGACTCCTGTGCATAATCCGAAGGTACTCCCTGAAACTAGACCTCTTGAGTGAACTGTAGGAGAAAACCCCATGCAATTTGACCTTGTATAGCCCTCCAAGTCCGCACCTAAAGTTGTTGAACTATTCTGTAAAATTTCTGCAGAGATTGTTTTGGTCGATACTATTGGTCGATACCATCGACCAAAGGTATCGACCAACAAGTCTGCTGAGCCCAGATTTAAAGATTCTTGGAATATTCTTTTCTATTTATTTATTCCTCGAGACTGGAGCCCTATTCTCGCGTTTTTAACATCTCGGGAACGTGAGAGAGCCTCCCAAGAACTCCTCCTTGGTAGTGGTGAAGCATCTTCTTCATCAATCATTGCCAACCACTCATTCCTACTTTCTTGTTCCACTTTAAAGGTATGACTCTCTCTCCTAATCACTTTCTCACTCATCTTTTCTCTATTTTACTGTTGGGACCATGGCCAAGGTGCTGCAACCTTGCATACACCTTGCCATGAACCTTCTAAACCCCATACAATGATGTTTTCACCGATATGACTATGATTGATTCACCTCATGATCATTGACTACACATTTCCATGATTTATTGCTTACCAACTTGCTTTATTTACCAAAACTGAGATGAAGCTCATGATTAACCTAATCTATACCTTGCATATGTGCTCCATGTTACTTCTAAACGATTCCCTACCTAATCCCCCATGTTTTCCCCTAATTTGCATTGAGATATAGCCAATGCCATGATCTACAACTCTTAACCTTAATATGTCAATTTGGGGATTTCCAAATGGACCATTGGATTATGAAAGTTTCTTGATAATTAGTGTCCCCATGTTGTGCTTAGACTATCCTCCAAGTTTCATGTCAATCCGAGACCCGGAAGACCAAATCTGGGCAAGAATCCGAAAAGCCAGCTTGTTGTCCTGGAATTGATTTGGTCGATACTATTGGTCGATACTATCGACCAAATGTATCGACCAATAGAGTTGCTGTCAGCAACTTTTGCCCAGTTCTGATTCGTTTGATCTCCGATTGTTCTGATTTCTTCTCTAACCTTTCATATATGCTTGTTTAGGACTTTAAGACTATTTGGGCCACTGCTTGTGACCTTGGACCATTCTCTTCTCCGATTCAAGGTAAGGATAGTTATTGATGTAATTACCTAGGATATGGAAATCTTGACTTGGTATTCCTAACCTAGTAAATATAGTTTGTATTTCATATTCTTATCGTGTTAGACTTGCTACATATGTCTTTTAACAGTAGCTTTGTGTTTACATTATATTACTTCAATGTTTTATCATGTTTATCAATTTCAATATATGATGACTTATGTCAATGTCATGAATTGAATGTTTATTATGACGTTGTATCTTGTGAACTGATATGATGAACTTGGGCATGTGATTGCTTAAGTATAACTTGGGATTGAGGGGTACCCTACTGGTGCTTCTGTCCTTGGACATCGGAGGGAATAGTATGGGATGTTCTCCGAAGGTGTCCATTGACGCTTTCCCGGGTTATTGAATGACATGCATAGGATTTGTCTAGATGTATGGCTAGGATGTCCCTATCATATCGGACCCGATTCGGAAGGGCATTGAGACCGAACAACCCGTGGTAGTAGTGTGGATTTGTGGGCGCTCAAGACCGGTATCCACTCCATGAGAGGACATAAATTGCATTACGGTTACCCGAAAGGGGCCATTTATTGGTAGGGTTACAAATGGCTAGACTTGGGCTCACGGGCACTCAAGACCGGTGAAATGATCCGTGAGAGGGACATGAGAGCTTCCCGTTTACCATTTGTGGATGACCAATAGGGTTGATGAGTCCGGTGAGTAATATCCGTGACTCTAGTGTGAAGGATACCGGAAAGGATCCCGAGAGGGGAGGAATGGAAGTATCTGGAATTGGCATGATATGATTAAGTAGATGACTTGCATTGGGCTAGGCTATACCACGACATGCGCCAATACTTAGACCAAACGGTGATGTGAGAGAGCGGTGACCGAAACCCCAACCATGGATTTGTCCGAGAGGGATGCGGGACCCAATTCCCCCGGTGATGAGTGACTGAGACCACCTAATGAAGTAAGGTGCTATGACTTAAAGCATGTCTACCATAGATGACCAGCATACTTAGAATAAAGTCATATTGCATTATATGCCTCATATCATCTGCATCATTTTATGATTATCTTGTGGTTTATGTGTGGTGGGATAACTTCCTTGCTGAGAGTTCTTTTGAACTCATTCCTTTTCTGTTGCAATATTTTGTTAGGCTATTCTACGGTGATTACTCCGATGGCACCCTCCCCGAGGCGGACCCGGATACCTCATACTACAATCTGGAGGCTGGCTACGTTGAAGACTTCGGTGACCATACCGAAGAAGATTACCAGGCGTACCAGGGTTAGCCCCGGAGTTGTATGGGAGCAGTCATGTTGGGTCTCCATGGTCCTCAACTTTGAAGAAGATATATTTATTATGGAGGAGACTTATGAGTAGTTACCCCTTCTTTTGTGACAGTATACTTAGAAGAATTGTAATAACTTTAACTTACCTTTATAACTTGAGACTTGTACTTAACTAAATTTTGACCTCACTTCCGTTTGGTGAAGGAGTGGATTCCGCCCTCTGCCTTCTTAATTTATCTGATTTGATATTTATTTCCGCACTCTGATTATGTCTGACACCTTATTTCTGAATTCCATGATCATTCATTGTTAGTTTATGATTATTATCTGTTCATGATTGTATTATCGTCGATGTGGATTATGTGGTCCCTGAACTATGGATCTTCGGGGCTGTGGATCACATCCCGGGTATGCCAGATAGGGTACCGGCTGGGTGGATGTGACAAAACATGTTAAACATTAATTAGAAAAGAAGCTACAGTAGAATGATCATGCTGTCCAAAACTCAACCAAAATCAATGAAGAATTGAGGAGATTCACCATGTGGTTTCAAGGAATGCATAGAGTGATTGGGGTTCACTCTAAGACATAAGGAGATTAGAAAATAGGTAGTTACAGTAGTGTAACACCTTCTCCATAGTCAAAACATCAAGATAGAACATAAGAAGAAGAAAAAAGAGAAGAAGGAGATAGAACACTGGAATCAAGGTCTAACTTCAAGATGTAACATTAAACTAACATTTCTTCACCCAAAATAGATAGGGTGTCCTGGCTAGGTTTGGGCTGGATTTCACATTCTCCCCCCCTTAAAATAATTTCGTCCTCGAAATTGGGAGAGTTCCTGGATTCCGAAAGACAGGGGTACTTTCCTATTACCTTGGCTTCCTTCTCTCAAAGTCCACGGAAAACAAATAACAATAAGTCTTATGTAAGGAAACAAGGAATATATATGACATGCTTTGAAATCAAATCGAAAGTATGATCATGGCTTCATGAAGATTTCACAAGGATCATGGCGAAGATTAATATGAAGATCATAAAACTTTAAGAATGAAAGGAGATTGTAGAAGATATGGTTGCAAGGATCAATATGTTGCAAGGATGCGGCATCTTCTTCATAATCTCAATCTCAAAGAATAAATCATAGCAAGAGTAGATCAATACAACACAAGAGATATTACAAATCTTTGATTAAAGAATAGGAGATGAAAAACTTGAAGTCTTGAAACAATTAGAAGGAATAATAAATCATGAAGATCACACTTAATTTCTCTTCGAAATCATCATGTGGAGAATTTACAAGGTTATAGAGTGTATGGAGATCCACTCTAGAACAGAAGGGATAGAAGGATTAGTCATGGGAATGATTTAAGATCATCCTCCTATCAAAGGGAATGTAAGGCACAAGAAGAAATCATGGAGAGAATAGATTAGCTTTGGGATAAACTTCTACCAAACGAAACTAGGCAATTCATACGGAAGAGAATAAATCGAACAATGCATATGGTATGTATACATTTGGTACAACAACAAGGTTAGGGTTAGGTGGGATCTCACACTTCTCCTTGCACTTCTTCATACGAGCAGTCATGATACTCAGAACCTGTAGAGAAATCTAACAATACATAGCACAAAAGGAGTGAGTTTCAAAAGAAAACCCAGTAAGGCAGTTAATCCATAATAACATAAATAGCAGTATTTCAAACAAAGTAAGATGCAATGTGTTATGAAACATATGATGCAATATGATTCTAACTCTATGTATGCTGGTCTCTATTGGCAGACATGCTTTAAGTCATAGCACCGTACTTCTTTAAGAAGGTCTCATCACACAATGCCTTTTGGTAGTGGGTCCGGCATCCCTCAAGACATTCCATGGTGGGGGTTTAGGTCACCGCTCTCTCACATCACCATTGGTCTAAGTAATGGCGCATGTCAGGGTCAAAGCCTAGCCAAATGCAAGTCTTCTACTTAGTTACATCAACTCAGATCCAGATACGTCCATTCCTCACCCTTGGCGATCCTTTCCGGTATCCTTCACACTAGAGTCCTCATAGTCCCTGACTACGGACTCACTACGGACTCATCAACCCTATTGGTTATCCACATATGGTAAACGGGAAGCTCTCACGTCCTCTCACAGGTTGGTTACCGGTCTTGAGCGCCCATGAATCCCCATTGCTACCATGGGTCGTTCAGTCTCAATACCCCTCCGATTAGGGTCTGACATAACGGGACATCCTAGCCAATCACTACTAGACATCCCTAGATATGTCAACCAACAGTTTAGGAAGGTGTCCAAAGGGCATCTCCGGAACCATGAATCACTCATATCACAAATATAGTAACTTCTTCTTATATGGAAAGAAATCAATATCAACATCCAACTTGTATATAATATGTAAGTAAATCAACATCCAAGTCTTCATGTCACAAAATAGGAAATAAATACTTACCATAATTAGATCAATCATGGTTCTTGAAGAAATCATGGCAAAATCATGGACGAGAAACTATAGGATGATGGATTACTAATCTGATAAAGGATTCATGAAAAGCATGCATATATCTTCTAGAAAAACAGATCTAAGACTGAAGAATATTGAATCTAAAAAGGAAAGAAGATGAATACATGGTTTTCCTTCAAAAGCGAGTGATGATCCCGATGAAGATCATCCATCAAGCTTTAAATCCTTAGGAAAAGAGAGGAGATGAGTAGAGTGATAGTTGCAACAGAGATGCAACATCAACTCTACTGTCCTCAAATAGAAAAAGAAAGAAAGACAATGGAGAATCAAAGATGAAGAAGAAAGAAGGATGATCACATACCTTTTTGTGTAAATGCAAGAGATTTGACAAAGATCCGTCAAGAAAATCACCAAGGATGCAGAGGAGATGACTTGAAGAGGGTTTTAGTTCGTTCCAGGAAGTTTGGAGGCACAAAAGACGAGTTAGACTCGAAGTTGGACTTAATTAGAGAAGCCAAGACCTAATTCATCAAAACAGATCCCATTGGTCGATTGATTGGTCGACTGGCCCAGCCGACCAATGAGTCGACCAAGCAGGATAGCAAGTCCAAAACAGGGAAATGAAGGCTCAGATCAAATCCAAACATGAAGGGGTTTTGCACACACACCAAGTGGCTTACATAGTATGTAGAAATGCTTTCGAACCAAGTCAGAGAGTACTCCAAGTCTATCAACTAAATCCATCTTCATCAGGGAGCAGTTTCCACAAATGGAACACTGTCATCAACACTCATGGATTCTAAGTGTAACATCCAGCCCAAACCTAGCCCGGACACCCTATTTATTTCGGGATAAAGAAAGACTTGTTCGATGTTAGACCTTAAAATTTGGACCTTAATTTCAATATTATTATCTTTGAAAACCTTAGGAAGCCATGTCAGACCTTTCCCTTAGGGTAGATCTGTAATGTCTGGCCTTATCCTAACCTTGACCCGGTCCAGAATCTGTTATGTTTGTAGGTCCAAAGACCCAAAGTGGGGCTAAAAGAGACTTGTGGACCCTTTTGGTTGATGATTTGGTGTTGGAACCCAAGCCCTTGGACATTGACGATGATGCCCCTCACTTGAGAGCATTGTTAGTGTTAGTTTTGAATCTGCGCACCGAAGAGGGGTGAATTAGTTGAAATACCAAATGAAATCTTGTGCTCAATCTGAATATATTTCCCGAAACTAGACTTCATAATGGACTTGTAGGAGAAAACCCCACTGCATTTGACCCCATATAGCCCTCCAAATCCCTGTCCGAAGTTGTTGGACTATGTCTGGCAAATCCTGCTTGCGCATCAAAGAAGGTGAGCTTATTTTGTGGACCTAATAAACTCTTATGCTTGATCCAAAGGTATTTATGGAAACTAGACTTCTTGATTGACTTGTAGGAGAAAACCTCACTCAATTTGACCTTGTATAGCCCTCCGAATCCCTGTTCGAAGTTGCTGAACTATTTCTGGATTTTCTGCTGAAACTTGTTACCTGTTTTGGTCAATCCTTTTGGTTGATGCCATCAACCAAAACCATCGACCAAAGTTACCCCGAATCGAGAAAAAGATTGTTTTTGGATATTCCTTCATCTATTTAAGTGAAACCTCGAACCTAGAACGATATTTTACTCATTTCAACACCTGAGAACGTGGGAAAGCTCCTCTTAGGCTCCTCTTTGGCTTGGGTGATGATCTTCTACAATAATCATGGTCTCTTTTCTCCAACTATCATCTTCCAAGGTATGATTTCTTCTCTTGCTCTCTATCCTACCCACTTCTCTTCTTCTTTTTACTGATGAGACCATGGCCAAGGTGCTGCAACCTTGCAAACACCTTGCCATGAATGTCTCTTCCCATTTATACTTGTTTTTCCTTCATTCTTGCTATGCCTCACTTGCATCTTGATCCTTACATATACATTACCATGATTCCTTGCTTAACAACTTGATTTCTTATACTAAACTGAGATGTGGAGTATGATTAGTCTAATCTTTGCCTTGCAAATGATTGTAATCATGTTCCTAACCTATTCCCCAACTAATTCTCTAGCTTCCCTTTCAATTACATCAATTTCTCATGAATGCTAGGATTCTTGTCTTTAGAACATAGGACCTCAATTTGGGGGTTTTCATTTGGACCATTGTATTGTGATAATACTTGCTAGGTAGTGTTCTTACATTGTTATTAATCATCCCTCCAAGTTTCGGATCGATCCGAACCCCGGAAGACCCATTTCGGACCAAAATCCCCAAAATCCACTATTCTGTCCCGAAGAGAATTTTGGTCGATCCTTTTGGTCGATACCATCGACCAAGACCATCGACTAAACTTGTTGCTGACAACAACCTTGGCCAGTTTTGATCCAATTGACATCCGATCTTCTCGACTTCTTCTCTAACTCATTATTGATGTTTGTTTAGGGTCTTAACAATTCTTTCGGACTAATTCTTGGTATTCTCAATTCATCATCAACTCAACCTAAGGTAAGGATGGTTATCTCCATAAACATATAGATCATCAACTTATGATTCATGTTCTTATTTATGAATAGAATCTCTTGATTTCTTTTAATTTTTATAAGACTGTTATATATGTGTTAGAACAGTAGTATTGAAATCTTTATACTCAATTCATGTTACATTACTATTCTTGTTTACTTATGTCTATGATGATTCATTTCAATATCATGATTTAACTTGTATTATGAAGATGTATTGGATGCATGAGAATTTATGAACTTGAATATGTGATTGCCTACGTATAACTTGGGATTGGGGAGTGTCCTATTGACGCTTCTGTCCTTGGGCACCGGAGGGAATAGTATGGGATGTTCTCCGAAGATGCCTATCGACTCTTTCCCGGGTTATTGGATGACATACATAGGGTTGTCTAGTTGTTTGGCTAGGATGTCCCTGTCTTATCAGACTCGAATCGGAAGGGCATTGAGACTGAACAACCCGTGGTAGCAGTGGGGATTTGTGGGCACTCAAGACCTGTATCCAACCCGTGAGAGGACGTGAGAGCTTCCCGTTTAGTATTTGTGGATGACCAATTGGGTTGATGAGTCCGTAATCCGGGATTACGTTGACTCTAGTATGAAGGATACCGGAAAGGATCGCCGGGGGCGAGGAATGGACGTATCTGGATCTGAGATGATATGACTGAGTAGATGACTTGCACTGGGCTAGGTTTTTCTGTGACATGCGCCAGTACTTATACCAAATGGTGATGTGAGAGAGCGGTGACCAATCCCCTTACCATGGTTTTTGAGATGACTTTACCGATATTCCCCTGGCATTCCCAAGATATGGAATGGGAGAGTGACAGACGACCCAAAGAAGTATGGTGCTATGACTTAAAGCATGTCTACCTTAGAGACCAACATTCATAGAGTTAGAACCATACTTGCATCATGTGTTCCATATCATATTGCATCATATTATGGATTGTATCATATGGTTTATATTTTATGGAATGACTACCTTGCTGAGTTCTTTTGAACTCACTCCTTTTTGCAACATATTTTGTTAGACTTTTCTACAGTGTATCGCTTTGTTGATCGTGGCGATCAACCCTCTGGAGGCCGAGTTGAAGACTTGTATCATACTGGTGGCGATGAACCAGTTGATAAAGACGAGTAGACCGAGATCGGGACTTGTTTGTAGCAGTTCAGTTTTATATTTGAGTGTTAGGGATGGGATGTCGCCTCATTCCCTTTTTAACATTTTATTTGAATTGTCGGGACTATAGCTTAGTTGTTTCACTTGTTATTTGGTGAATCGGTTGTAACCTTTACTTTTAGTCATTTCATCTTCCGCTAATATTATAGGATGGGTTTCCTCCCTCCTTTTCACATTTGATTGTTCACACTAATGAAATCCTTTCCGCACTCTGATGTTATTTGTGAATCCTTCTGAGGTACTTTCTCGACTTTTATTATTAAATTATTTGGATACAAGGAATTGTTCTTGCTTTTGATTATATTATTGTGCTAAGTGTCTATGATCGTTCCTAAACTTGATCGGCGGGACTGTAATTCACTCCCCGGGTAATCCAGATAGGGTATCCCATTGTGGATTTAGGGCTGGATGTGACACTAAGCCAAACACCAAGTTTTCCACTGAGATGACCCATAGTTGACTTCTTGCCTTACTTCGGGTTGTCGGACCTACAAACAACAGGGTTTCCAGGTCAAGGTTAGGGCTGGGTTTCACAGCTGCCACGAATCACTTGGCCTCAATACCCCTTCCGATAGGGTCAGATATGACAGGGTTTCCCTAGCCAAACTTATCTAGACCACACCTAGGTATGTCATCCAGTAGTTGAGGAAAGCGCCAAAGGGCACCATAGCAAAGCGTCCCATACCACCTCCACTGATGTCCAATGATAGAAATACCAAAAGGGCATTCCCCAATCCACAACCACACTTAGGCAATCACAACGCATCATGATTCCACAATCATCATATAGAAGTCCATTCACAATTCCATCATTCATATTCAATTTAAGTATGTAAATCACATCTTGAATAGCCTACTATAATTAAAAAAGTGTAACAATATAGAAAAGAGTTCTAAACAGTAGCTATCATATGCAAACACAATTTAACAAAGTATAGAATGTAGTTATGTAAATAATGATTGAATGTACTCACCTTATATTCAATTTCGTAATCTTCGAGAAAGAGATCAAAGAGCATGTCTGAAATCACCAAAGCAACCCCAAACAAACATGTAGAGAGTACAAGGAACAAACCTTAAAGATCAGAGATGAAATAGAGACAAAACAGGAAAAGCTTGCTGTCAGGGCTCCCTTTGGTCACTTGGGGCGACCAAAGCATATGTGTACGAACAGTAACTTCCAACTTTATCGGAAACTCTTTGTTTGAAGTCTGAACATTCCGAAATTGATAGTAAAATTCTAAAATAACATACTAAGACTATCTATGATGATATAAACATCAAACAATTTCATTGGAATAAAAATCTAATAAATCACATAATAGGCTTGATCCACGGATTCGCACGGAAAGACTAGAATGAATGGGGATTCATCCTAGAGATAAGAAAATAGTAGATCATGCATAGAAAACAACCCAGAAACAGATCTAACATAGATTAGAATCAAATAACTCCAGTAAGAATAGATTATGGTCTTCATGCTAGGTTAAACACCGAAATCACACCCTATAGTCTATGGAATGAATAGAGTGAATGAGAATTCACTCTAAGACTATGAGGATAAGAGATTAGGTCATTACACTAGTGTAAGACTGTGAAACCCGGCCCTAACCTTGACATGGATACTCTTTTGTCTGTAGGTCCGAAGACCCGAAGTAGAAGTAAAAGTCAACTATGGGCCATATCAGTAGAAGACATAGTGTTCGACTCCGAACCTATGGAGATTGAAGATGATGCCCCATATTTGAAGATAGTGTTGGATATAGAAAAGAGACTACGCCTTGATGAAGAGAAGATTGGTTGATGACCTTAGAGCTTGGTGGGATATGATTTAAAGCCATTTTTCCATGCTAGGTAAGTTATAGAATATGTGTTTAAAGTTTCGTTTGATTCCGAGTAGTGGAAGGCCCTCAAATCCCTGATCTTGTCTTTGCTGTCTGCCTGGGTAGACTGCTTGGGTCGACTGGGCCAGGCTACCTAGCCAATCGACCCAGAGATGCTGAACTCGAGCAGAACTTCTATTTAGGTTATATTGCTATATATACCCCATGACTTCATGATTTTAGTATCCCTAGCCTCCAAAACACTTAGAGAACGAAGGGAATTCATCTCCAAGCCTCCAAAAGTGTGGAAGAAGATCTAATCTTGCAAACTTGCAAGTTCTCTCTCTTGTTCTTCAATCAAAGGTTAGTATTCAATCTTTTGTGTTCTTGATTCATTCTTTCCATGATCACTCTCATCTCTGAACTGAGATTATGATGATGATGCTGCAACCTTGTAGTCATATCTTTACAATCTCTTTTCATTCTCTTATGCCATGATCATCTTATTCATTCTTAATATGATTTTTATGATTTCTTCTTAAACTATGATCATATTCTTATTTTGATTTATTCTAGCATTGTAGATGCCTTTCCATGATTATTCATACCTCTGATCTACTGTGTTCTGTACTAGAATGAGATTTTATCGTCTCTAGTTCATCTCTTTCATTCATAGCATGTTTCCAATGAAAACCATGATTTTTACCAAAATAGAAACTATGATTTCAAATTAGTAAGTAATGGTTTTAATCGTTGTTTGATGTCTAAATTATGATTTTTAGTCTTAGACTACTATGTTAGACATTCTCTCCAAGTTTCGTCACATTCCGGATTGTGTAGCATAGGTTTCGGATCAAGATTCTCTTTTTGATTTTGGATTTGCCCTTGGGTAGACTGCCTGGGTCAGTCACCCAGCCAATCAACCTGCAATGACAAAATTGGATTTCTTCATCTGTTTCAATTCGATTGATGCTTATTCTTTTAGGGCTACTTCCTAATGACTGTATGATGTTATTCTAGGGTTTATTTGCTAACTTTGGGTTCATCCTCTTGTCTGTCAAGAATATATTCGAATCTATTTAAGGTAAGGAAAGTTGTTACCATATTAACATAGATTGCATAGATTTAGTTTCTAATTTGGGAACTACTTAGATTTGCTACTGTTATGTTAGTTTCTATTATGATATGAATGTTGTAAGTACAGTAGGATCTTATTTCCTTATTTACTTTATGTACTTGATTATGTATGAATACTTATTCATGTATGTTTCTTATTTATTTAATCTTGTCTTATTATACTCTTTCATATGATGAGATATCTATCGTGGATGATATGACTGAATTATGATTGTGATTGTTTAGGTATGATTTGGGATTGGGGAATGTACTTTTGACACTTCTATCCTTGGACCTCATTGGGAGTAGTATGGGATATTTCCAATGTTGCCCTTTGACACTTTCCTGGATTATTGGTTTTCATACCTAGGACTTGTCTAGCAGTGTTTGGCTAGGATATTTCCCTTTTATATCAGACCCGATTCAGAAGGGTATTGAGACCGAACGACCAGTGGTAGCAATGGGGATTTATGGGCGCTCAAGACCGGTAACCAATCCGTGAGGGGACATGAATCACATTGTGGGGCCCATTTATGGGTAGAGTTGCATATGGATAGACTTGGGCTCATGGGCGTTCAAGACCGGTAACCAACCCATGAGAGGACATGAGAGCTTCCCGTTTACTATATGTGGATGACCTATAGGGTTGATGAGTCCGTATTTGAGAGAGTCGGATACGGTGACTCTAGTGTGAAGGATATCGGAAAGGATCCCGAGAGGGGAGGAATGGACGTATCTGGATCTGAGTTGATGTAACTAAGTAGATGACTTGCATTGGGCTAGGCTTTACCCTGATATGCGCCAGTACTTAGACCAAACGGTGATGTGAGAGAGAGGTGACTTAACCCCCAGCTATGGATTGTCCAAGAGGGATGAAGGACCCTTTGCCAACAGAGGATGAGTGAATTCAGACCTACCCAAAGAAGTATGGTGCTATGACTTAAAGCATGTCTTCCTATAGAGACCAGCATACATAGAGTTAGATTCATACATGCATTGTCTGTCTCATATCATATCACATTATGCTTTGCTTATGTTATCATGTTATTTATGCTATTATGGAATTACTTGCCTTACTAGGTTTCTTTTGAAACTCACTCCTTTTGTACAACATCTTTTGTTAGACTATTCTACAGGCATTGATGAATATGAAGCGCAATATGAAAAAGCGTACCATACGCAAGGTGTTGGCAACTATGAAGATTACGTTGAGGATTCATCGAGTAGTCTCACTTGTTACCAAAATTAGCCCTACTATGGAGTGGGAGCGTCTGAGCGTGATTGATGAAGTCTATGTTTATGAAGACGTTCTTTATAAATTAGAATAAACTCTAGCTTAGTTTGATTATGTCTTTCTTTCTTATCTTTTGAACCAGTTGTAATTTCCTTTGACTTTCGATCTACATTCCGCTGTACTCGTGGAGTGAGATTCCGCCTCACTCTACATTTTTGATTATATATATATCTATTAGTATCATTTCCGCACTTTGATGATTATCTCGTTACTTTACTTTGATTCATTTGAATAATATTGTTAACCATGATTTAGTCTTGTTCTTGATTATGCTGTTGTGAATGTGGGAGGTTGATTTACTAGATACTAGATCTTGTGGACCGTGGATCACACACTCGGGTATGCTAGATAGGGTACCGGCTGGGTGGATGTGACAGAGTGGTATCAGAGGCCACAGTTCCAAGTAAAATCCTAACCACAGAAACAATGATAGAACATTCCTGAGTCATAAATCCAGAAGTGACTCAAGTATTCTTAGAATTGAATAATAGAACACTTGAATTAGAAACTTAAAAGTGAAGAATAATATACTCTGAATAATACACAATAAGTATGATTTAACAAACATCACATAATGCAACAAAAGAAAATGCATAATACACAATAAGACGGTGAAACAAAAGTGAACTTCATTAATTCTAGGAAAGTTCTACAACAAGTTACATTTGAGAAACATAAAAGGAAATCCTAGTACAATCTATCTAGACTACTGTCTCTGCTCTTTCAGTACTCTAACATCCTCTACAACCTGAGTCAACTGTGACTCCATCCTCTCCTGCCTCGCCTCTATCCTCCCTAAGATGGAAGTCATAGAGCACATTTGTGCACACAGCTCCGCAGTCTCTGGAACTGTTAGTGAAGGACCTCTGATCTCAAAATGTGATGATGTGGGAATCTCCTGATGACCTTGATCTGCCTCACGCATCTCAATGTCATCTCCTGCCTGGTCATCTGTATCTAGACCAGCATCGTAGTCACCACCATCTGACTCATCATCCTCCTCATCTGTCTCAAGACCATCCTCATCATCTGACCTCTCAGTCTGAGTAATGTGCATCTAATGAATAGTCCTCATCCCGATGTCATAGCCCAACAATCGTGTTTGCATCAATGTATCATCCAACCTCACTCCGAAATTCCGGAAGATAAGTGTGAGTAGACGTCCGAAGCAAAGGTTCCGTACGCTTGGAGATGTCACAACCTCTAGCATGACGTTCTGAATGATGAAGGAAAGATCAATCTCGAAACCCTGGTATATGCGGTAAATCAGTAGAGCATCCATCACTAATACTCTCTCATGATGCCCCGCCTTCAGGATGATGTTGTGGCCCACAATGCGACCAATGATTCTAGCCGAATCTGTCATTTGTGCACTAGTCCGTGGTGTATAGCACCCATCATCTTTCCAAAGTGTGATGCAAACCTCATGCAGCTCGTGTGGTAGTAGAAAAGCATCTATCTCTGCCCCAGTCGGTATCCATACACACTCATAAGGGTAGTGTGGTACCCGGAAGATCTCTGCTAGTGTACTCGTAGAAAATCGAATCCATGTCTCTCGAACTTGACTCTCTAGGATTAACTCGAATGGACCTTGCCTCCGACCCTCCTCGACTGATGTAAGGTTGCTAAAGAACAACCTCACTAATTCCGGATAGACTGGAAGATCCTAAGTAAAAAGATGCGTCCACTCCATCATATCGAATCTCTGACGGATCCGAAAAGTGCTAAGCTGTCGTAGCCTGAGTACTCGGCCATACTCAATGTGGCACCGCTCGAAGAAGGCCTCATACAAGTACTCCGCTCGGGTTGTACTATATAGGTCTCTGCGAATGACTACATCTCGTGGCTCCGAAAGTGGAACCTGACATATGCCTTTTTGCCTCTTCCTCTCCTCCCATCCATATGTCGTCCACGAGGAGGCATGATGTCTGTATAGTTGTAAAGAAGACAAAAAAGAGACTTGACGTTAGTGGAATTACAAAATTCAGCATGAAGGGTATTTTCATAATTTTTTGAAAATTTTCGATTTTGGCGAAATTTCAAATTGAACATACTAGTATGTGCATGGTACTTAGAATAGTGAGTTCGCATGTTTTACTTGAAAAAAACATTTCAATTTGGTGGTTTAAAGGTCAAAATTCAGCAAGCATAGAAAGGGGGAAAATTCTCAATTTAGGTCAAAATGCGATTTTTGAAGTTTGGATTTGGCTCAATAAATTTATATACACATGTTCATCATATCATTGAAAGTATGTAGGAAATTATTTGAAGACGAAACTCTTTGTGGATTGAAAATGAGAGAAGTTTTCAAAAGAGGGTTTTCGGTTGAGAAATCGTTAACAAGAGACCATGAAATGGATAGCAAGCGTTGTAAAGACATGGCATTGTGTTAAGATCACCTAGAACATGTTCCTATATGTTCCTAGACATGTTTCCTAGCAATTATAACAAGTATATCATGATTTTGGAAGAATGCATATTAGTTTTTGAAGTTGTGAAGCAAGAAAGAAGGAAATTTATCTTAGATGATGTTGCAAGAATGTTGGAGACTTGTTGTTGATGTTAGATGGCCTAGAATGACTCTTGAAGACCTTAGAGAACCTTGCCCTAGAGCTCTCCCACGAAGTCTTGTGTTTTGGAATGAGTATGAAATGAAATGTGATTTTTAAGGTGTTTTTCGGACACTGTTTGCATGGGTCGACTAGATCACTCGACCCAGCCAATCGGCCCAAAGAGTAAATTTTTTGAACTTTGGATAAATTTGGGGATTTTGATATATGGTTCATGAATGATTATTTGATGATTAAAGTGATTATTTTAAGCATTATTTGGATATGCTAAGACTAAGGTTAAGTGATTATTGATGTTATTTTGGAATTTCGGTGTTTCTGACTTGTTTCGATTTTTGCAGAATGGTTGTACTAAGGAATCGCAATATTGGTTCTAATAGTACTGGAAATGAGGAAGAAGTGTTTCATAAAGATACTCCAAATGGTAGCACTGCTCAGCACACTAATGTGAACAGTGATAATATGACCGGTATACCTAATGCTCCGGAAGTGAATAGTTTTCATGATATTGCCAATATCATGGGCAACATCATGCAGCAGCAGTCGAATTAGTTCAACTAGATGATAACGGGTTTCATGACACTGCATACTGAGACTTGTACTGGTGTGAATGGAACTCCTCATACCACAGTCCCTAATGCGGAAAGGCTAGCTGGAACTCCTCATACTCGTCTGATGGAAAGTTTTCTGAAGATGCAAGTGCCTTCTTTCACTGGTGTTACTAAGGATACCTTGTTCCCTAACAAGTGGATGAGGGAATTGGAGAAAGCATTTCATCATCTGCAGTGCTCTGAGGCACAGAAGATCTTGTTTTCCGAACAGAAGCTTCAGCAGGAAGCCGATGCTTGGTGGACCTCCACTCGTCCAATTTTGGAAACCTTGCATATTGGTGGACTGACTTGGGAAATTTCAAGGATGCATTTTGTAAGAACTATTTCTGTGATATCCAGCCCAAACCTAGCCAGGACACCCTATTTGTTTTGGGTGAAGAAAGACTTGTTTGATATTAGACCTTAAAGTTGGACCTTGATTTCAGTGTTATTATCTTTGAAAGCCTTAAGAAGTCATGCCAGACCTTTCCCTTAGGGTAGACCTGTAATATCTGGCCTTATCCTAACCTTGACCCGGTCCGGAATCTGTTATGTTTATAGGTCCGAAGACCCAAAATGGGGGAAAAGAGACTTGTGGACCCTTTTGGTTGATGGTTTGGTGTCAGAGCCCAAACCCATGGACATTGACGGTGATGCCCCTCACTTGAGAGCATTGTTAGTGTTAGTTTTGAATCTGCGCACCGAAGAGGGGTGAATTAGTTGAAATACCTAATGAACTCCTGTGCTCAATCCAAATATATTTCCTGAAACTAGACTTCTTGATTGACTTGTAGGAGAGAACCCCACTCAATTTGACCCCATATAGCCCTCCAAATCCTTGTCCGAAGTTGCTAAACTATGTCTGGCAAATCCTGCTTGCGCATCGATGAAGGTGAGCTTAGTTGGTGGACCTAATGAACTCACATGTTTGATCCAAAGGTATTACTGGAAACTAGACTTCTTGATTGACTTGTAGGAGAAAACCTCACTCAATTTGACCCCATATAGCCCTTCGAATCCCTGTTCGAAGTTGCTGAACTATTTCTGGATTTTCTGCTGAAACCTGTTACCTGTTTTGGTCGATGCTCTTTGGTCGATGCCATCAACCAAGGACCATCGACCAAAGTTACCCAGATTCGAGAAAAAGATGCTTTTTGGATATTCCTTCATCTATTTAAGTGAAACCTCAAACCTAGAACCTTATTTCACTCATTTCAACATCTGAGAAAGTGGGAAAGCTCCTCTTAGGCTCCTCCTTAGCTTGGGTGATGATTTTCTACAAGAATCATTGTCTCTCTTCTCTAATCTCTTCTCCAAGGTATGTAATCTCTCACTCTCTCTCTAATCTACTTCTACCTCATCTTGTTCTTGCTACTGAGTTCGTGAAGAAGGTGCTGCAACCTTGCAACCACCTCTTCTACAAGCTCTTTTGCTTTGATTAAACCTCTCTTCACCCTTTCCATGCTATGATTCTCATACATGATGTTCTTGCTTTCTTATTTTCATTTTTCTCTTCTTTACAACATGAATTCATCTCTTAATCTGATTTTCTCTTTCAATTAGGTCTGATTATATGTTAGTATGTATCTCTAATCTACTGCCCATCATTCCCTTAATTGAATTCCTAAGTTCTCTTGCAATTGCAATTGATTCCATTGAAGAACATGATTCTTGCAAGTTTGAACCTAAGGCTTCAAATTGGGGGTTTTCAATTTGACCATTGGATCATGTTAATTCTCGCTACATAGTCTCCTGCTACTGTTCCTAGCATCCCCTCCAAGTTTCGGATTGATCCGAACCCCGGAAGACCCATTTCGGACCAAAATCCCAAAACCCACTATTCTGTCCCGAAGACAATTTTGGTCGATCCTCTTTGGTCAATGCCATCGACCAAGGACCATCGACCAAACTTGTTGCTGACAGCAACCTCGCTCTGTTTTGACCCGTTCGACCTCCGATTTTCCCGATTTCTTTTCTAACCTTTCATTTATGTTTGTCTAGGGTCTTATTACCATCTTTGGATCATTCTTTTGAGATTGTTGGATTATCATCATCACGACTTAAGGTAAGGACGGTTGTTACCATAACTACATAGATTATGTGATTCTTGCTTCTATGTTAGAGACTTAGTAGATTTACCTTCTTTATCGTATTTCCTATAGTATATGATTGTTATAAGTACTTCGAGTATAGTAGTGCCATGTTTACATATTCTTTTCTAATCATGATTATGTATTCTTAATAAATTCATATGTAACTGATCATGTTATGGTATGTATCTTTCTATATGATGAAATGTCATTTATGTAGGATATGATGGAATTGAGAATGTGATTGAATATGTATGATTTGGGATTGGGGAATGTCCTATTGACATTTCTGTCCTTGGACATCGAAGGGAATAGTATGGGATGTTCTCCGAAGATGCCTATTGACGTTTTTCTAAATTATTCGATGACATATATAGGACTTGTCTAGATGTATGGCTAGGATGTCCCTGTCGTATCAGACCCGAATCGGAAGGGCATTGAGACCGAACGACCCATGGTAGTGTATGGTTTGATGGGCGCTCTAGGCCGGTAACCAATCCGGTAGGGGACATAAACCATGCTACGGATACCCGAAAGGGGCCATTTATTGGTAGGGTTGCAAATAGCTAGACTTGGGCTCACGGGCGCTCAAGACCGGTATCCAATCCATGAGAGGACGTGAGAGCTTCCCGTTTAATATTTGTGGATGACCAATAGGGTTGATGAGTCTGTAATCTGGGATTACGCTGACTCTAGTGTGACGGATACCGGAAAGGATTGCTCGGGGTGAGGAATGGACGTATCTGGATCTGAGTTGATATGACTGAGTAGATGACTTGCATTGGGCTTGGCTTTACTGTGACATGCGCCAGTACTTGTACCAAATGGTGATGTGAGAGAGTGGTGACCGATTCCCCTACCATTGTTTGAGAGGACTTTACCCAATTACCACGGCATTCCCAAGATACGGAATGGGTTGAGGGAGAGTGACTGACAACCCAAAGAAGTACGGAGCTATGACTTAAAGCATGTCTACCATAGAGACTAGCATACATAGAGTTAGAATCATAATTGCATCATGTGTTTCATATCATATTGCATCATACTATGTTTTGTATCATGTATCTATGTTATTGTGGAATAACCTGCCTTGCTGAGTTCTTTTGAACTCACTTCTTTTTGCAACATTTTTGTTAGACTCTACTGTAGGTACTACTACTGTTGACTATGATGGTTAACACTATGAAGACTAAGTTGATGACTCTTAAACTACTGATTATGGTGACTACATTGGTGAAGACTAGTAGTTCGTGATTATTACTTATCTGGAGCAGATCAGCCTTTGCACTTGTATGCTAGTGTTGGGATATTGTCCCATTTTCTTTTTAACCTTTTCATTTGATTTGTTGAGACCGTAGTTTAGTTCGTTCCCTTGTCATTTTGGGAATCGGTTGTAACCCTTAATTTTATTTGATCTACCTTCTGTTAATGTTGTAGAGGGAATTTCCACCTCATTTCCGCATGTTGATCATTTATTTTATTGGTATCTTTTCCGCACTCTGATGTCCTTTGTGATCCTTCTGAGATCCTTTCTTGACTTTATTATTAAATGATTTGAATACAAAGAATTGTTCTTGCTTTTGATTATATTATTGTGCTAAGTGGCTATGATTGTTCCTAAACTTGATCGGTGGGACCGTGATTCACTCCCCGGGTAATCCAGATAGGGTACCCCCTTGGTGGATTTAGGGCGGGATGTGACAATTTCCCTTGAGCAGTGACTGATGCTAAGGAAGCTGAGTTCATGGCCCTTACGCAAGGACCTTTTTCTGTGTTGGAGTACCAATAGAAGTTTGAAGAACTATTTTACTTTGCCCTGGATTCTATGAGACCTGATCGTGCCAAGGTAAAGAAATTTTTCAAGGGATTGCGTCCTGCAATCAAGGCTTATCTTGCTGTGATTTCGATTGAGAGCTACGCACAGGTAGTTCAAGTTTCGAAGAAGATTGGAGAAACTGAGAAGGAAAATGCGCGTGTGCAAAGGACGTGGCAACCACGGAACACTGGTTTGGTTGATTGTACGGAGAGAAGGTTCACTAGACCTACACTGTATCCTACTTCTAATTTTCAGCCTAGAAGTGTAGGCCAAAATTCTAGTTTTGCACCGGCCGGACAGCAGCGCCAATTTAGTGGGAACAAACCAATTGTGAATGTTCCAAATGCTAGGCCAGTGAGTGTGAACCCTAGACCTATGGGTCAGAAGCCTCCAGTAGTAGCACCTTCAGTTGGGCAGCCGGTTTGTTTCTTTTGTAAGCAGCCCGGTCATTTTGCGTGTACTTGTCCCAAGAAGCCTAATCAGCCCTATGTTCCTGAGTGAAGAGTGTACCTGCCCCTGTGCCTGGAAAAGTGTTTAGTATATCTGGTACTGAACAAGATGCAAGCCATGAAGTTGTGACAGGTACTTTGTTAATCGCTTCTATTCCTGCATTTGTATTGTTTGATACGGGTGCATCTCATTCGTTCATCTCGTCTGCATTCGTTAGGAAGACTGACTTGTTACCTAAGAATTTGTCTAGTTGTTTAATGATTAGTACTCCTACTAGATCAGTTGTGAAACTAGATACAATGATAGAAGATTGTCCCATTTTGATTTGCGAGAAGAGATTGAAAGCCGATTTAGTGATTCTTGACATGAAGGACTTTGATGTTATTCTTGGAATTGATTGGTTGACAGCCCATAAGGCTGTAATTGTTTGTTCTTTAAAGAAAATTCAATTTTAGATTAGTAGTAATTCAGCCTTTGAGTTTCAAGGTGATAAAGGAAGAGTTAGCAAGAAGACTTTGACTGCTTTGATGCAAGTTTGTGCACTAATGGAAAGTGCTACAACTGAAAGTAAAGTCAAGGAAGTGAAGAAGAAGCTTGAAGAAGTTGAAGTTGTTGTGATTTTAAGGATGTCTTTTTGGATGATTTATCAGGATTACCTACAGATAGAGAGTTGGAATTTTCGATTGAATTAATTCCAGGAGCCGCTCTGGTATCTAAAGCTCTATATAGAATGGCGCCTACCGAATTGAAAGAACTACAAGACCAGCTGGATTAACTCTCAGATAAAGGTTATATACAACCTAGTGTATCGCCTTGGGGAGCCCCGGTTTTGTTTGTTAAGAAGAAGGATGGTAGTATGCGTATGTGCATTGATTACCGTGAGTTGAACAAATTGACCATCAAGAATAGGTATCCGCTGCCTCGGATTGATGATCTTTTCGATCAGTTGAGAGGTGCAGCAGTGTTCTTGAAGATTGATTTGAGATCCGGATATCATTAGTTGAAGGTGAAAGCTAGTGACATTTGTAAGACAACTTTTAGGACAAGGTATGGTCGTTTTGAGTTTAGAGTCATGCCCTTCGGTTTGACTAATGCTCCTGCTGTGTTTATGGACTTGATGAATCGAGTATTTCATGATGTGCTAGATAAGTTCGTTATTGTCTTTATCAATGACATTTTGATTTACTCAAGGAACGAAGAAGAGCATCAGAAGCATCTAGGTATTACTTTGCAAAGACTAAGTGAGAAGAAGTTGTATGCCAAGTTTAGTAAGTGTGACTTTTGGCTTCCAAGAGTGGTATTTCTTGGTCATGTTGTTTCAGCCGAAGGTATTTGTGTCGATCCCGACAAGGTTAAGACAGTTGCCGAGTGGGAAAGACCGAAGACTGTGTTAGAAACAAGAAGTTTCTTAGGTTTGGCTGGTTATTACAGGAGATTTATTGAGAACTTTTCTAAGTTGGCTGCTCCTATGACTAAGCTAACTAGGAAAGAGGAAAAGTTTGTTTGGTTTGACGCATGTGAGAAGAATTTTCAAGAATTGAAGGATAGATTGACAAGTGCCCCAGTTTTGACAATACCCGATAATTCCGGTGGTCTGACAGTCTATACCGATGCGTCTAAGATTGGTTTAGGTTGTGTTTTAATGCAACATGGGAAGGTGATAGCTTATGTTTCAAGGCAATTGAAAGAATATGAGGGGAATTATCCCACTCATGATTTAGAACTTGCAACCGTTGTTTTTGCCCTAAAGATTGCTATTTTCACAGATCATAAGAACTTAAAGTACTTCTTTACCCAAAAGGAGTTAAATATGAGACAAAGAAGATGGTTGGAGTTAGTCTTTGATATGACTGTGATATCCAATATCATCCTGGTAAAGCAAATGTTGTTGCGGATGCTCTTAGTAGAAAAAGTAACAAGAAGGAACTAGAATTGAATGCTTTGAACAAGTCGTTGTTGAAGTCAATTTCAGATTTTGAATTGGAAGTTGTCTCGCAAAGTTCAGATGTTGTGCTTTCAGCCATGACAGCAAGATCCACCCTTAGAGATCGAATTGTTGCTTTGCAAGATTCGGATCTGGAATTGAAAGAGAAAATAGAGAAGATTTCTTTAAATTCTGATTTGGACCCTGATTTTAGTATATCTATGGATGGTGCTTTATTGTTTAGAGGAAGACTTTGTGTGCCTGTAGTTGAAGAAGTTAAAAAGGAAATTTTGAAGGAAGCACACCAGTCGATCTTTACTGTACATCCAAGAGGTACGAAAATGTATAAGGATTTGAAAGAACATTTTTGGTGGATTGGATTGAAGGCTGATGTAGAAGATTTTGTAGCGAAGTGTGAGACTTGTCAACGTGTTAAAGCTATTCGACAACCTCCGTCTGAATTATTGCAACCCCTACCCTTACCTGGTTGGAAATGGGAAAACATTACTATGGACTTCGTGACTAGCTTGCCTCGAACAAGTAGAGGTAATGACACTGTATGGGTAATTGTTGATAGGTTGACCAAATCAGCCCACTTTATTCCTATGAAGATCACTCATACTATGGATAAGCTAGCTAGACTTTATGTGGGCAATGTTGTTCGTCTGCACGGAGTGCCTGTGAGTATTGTGTTTGATCGTGACCCTAAGTTTACTTCAAGATTTTGGAATAGTTTCCAGAAAGATTTGGGAACCCAATTGAATTTGAGTACTGCTCATCACCCACAGTCTGATGGACAGTCTGAGCGGACAATTCAGATTTTGGAAGATATGCTTAGATCTTGTGTTGTTGATATGAGTGGTAATTGGGATAAACATTTAGCTTTGGTTGAGTATGCCTATAACAACAGTTATCAGTCGACGATAGGCATGGCTCCATTTAAAGCTTTGTATGGAAACACTTGTAGGACACCCTTGTATTGGACCGAAACTGGAGAAAGGAAAGTGTTAGGTCCAGAAATGATTGAAGCTACAAGTGCGATGGTAGACATGATAAGAGAAAGGATTAAGACTGCTTAGTCAAGACAAAAATCTTATGCTAATAGAAGAAGGCCAGATTTGGAATTTCAAGTTGGCGAGAACGTTTTTCTAAAGGTATCGCCTATGAAGGGTGTAATGAGGTTTAATGTTAAAGGAAAGCTTAATCCTCGTTACATTGGACCTTATGAGATTCTTGAAAGGATTGGATCTGTTGCTTACCGTTTACCTCCGTCACTCGCTGAGACTCATAATGTATTTCATGTTTCGATGCTTCGAAAGTATGTTGAGAACCCGGATCATATACTATAGCAAGAACCTGAAGGACTTTGTGCTGATCTATCTTATAAGGAAGAACCGACCAAAATCCTGGATAGAAAGGGCAAGCAGTTAAGGAATCGAACTATCCCTTTGGTGAAGATTTAGTGGAAGAACCATACCCCTAAAGAAACGTCTTGGGAGAAGGAAGAAGACATGAAGGAGAAGTTTCCTCATCTTTTTGGAAGTTCAGGTATGCTTTCAATTTCGAGGACAAAATTTCTTTTAAGGAGGGGAGAATGTGAAACCCGGCCCTAACTTTGACCCGGATACTCTTTTGTCTGTAGGTCCGAAGACCCGAAGTAGAAGTGAAAGTCAACTATGGGCCATATCAGTAGAAGACATAGTGTTGGACTCTGAAACTATGGAGATTGAAGATGATGCCCCATATTTGTAGACAGGTCTGGATATAGAAAAGAGACTACGCCTTGATGAAGAGAAGATTGGTTGATGACCTTAAAGCTTGGTGGGATATGATTTAAAGCCATTTTTCCATGCTAGGTAAGTTATAGAATATGTGTTTAAAGTTTCGTTTGATTCTGAGTAGTGGAAGGCCCTCAAATCCCTGATCTTGTCTTTGTTGTTTGCCTGGGTCGACTGGGCCAGGCTACCTAGCCAATCGACCCAAAGATGCTGAACTCGAGCAGAATCTTCTATTTAGGTTATATTGCTATATATACTGGGTTTCTTTTGAAACTCACTCCTTTTGTACAACATCTTTTGTTAGACTATTCTACAGGCATTGATGAATATGAAGCGCAATATGAAGAAGCGCAAGATGAAGAAGCGTACGATATGCAAGGTGTTGGCAACTATGAAGATTACGTTGAGGATTCCTCGAGTGGTCTCACATGTTACCAAGATTAGCCCTACTGTGGAGTGGGAGCGTCTGAGTGTGATTGATGAAGTCTATGTTTATGAAGACGTTCTTTATAAATTAGAATAAACTCTAGCTTAGTTTGATTATGTCTTTCTTTCTTATCTTTAGAACCAGTTGTAATTTCCTTTGACTTTCGATCTACATTCCGCTGTACTCGTGGAGTGAGATTCCGCCTCACTCTACATTTTTGATTATATATATATATCTATTGGTATCATTTCCGCACTTTGATGATTATCTTGTTACTTTACTTTGATTCATTTGAATAATATTGTTAACCATGATTTAGTCTTGTTCTTGATATGTTGTTGTGAATGTGGGAGGTTGATTTACTAGATACTGGATCTTGTGGACTGTAGATCACACACTCTGGTATGCCAAATAGGGTACCGGCTGGGTGGATGTGACAAAGACCTTCCTCACAATTAAAACAAATAGTAGAAACAGTAGAGAGAATAGATCAATAGAGAATAGGATCGAATACTAACCTGTAGAAGAAGATTCCATGGAGAAACTTCGCTTGGATGCTTGGAATCAACTTTGGGCTTGAGGAGGAAGCTCTACGGTTCTTCTCACATTCTCCAATAGCTAAGAGGCAAAGTGGTACGAATTAGATTGAAGTTTGAATATATAGGGCTCCAAAAACCTAATTTCCCGAGAATTAGACAATTCTGTCCCTGGGCTTGCTTTTGTCACTTGGGGTGACCAAAGCAATCGACCAAGGCAGTGCCTTAGATCAAATTGCTGAATTTTGTTCCTAGAAGCCAAAACCACCACTCAGGTCCTCTTACAACTTAAGAAAGGGTCTTACCTGATTGTGTAGGACCTTCCAAAAGTGAACACCGTGCTCAAAGTCCATTTCCCAAGTCCATCATCATTCAAGCTACATCGTCTTCCAAATCATACGGGGTTTCCATACTAAGATCTTCATCATCTACCTCCAAGGGTTCTAGGTCAGACCTAATGGGTTCAAATTTGAATGGCCCACAACTATCTTCTTCCTTCACTTCGGGTCTTCAGATCTACACTATGGATTTTTGAATTAGGGTTTTGCGGGATTTTACACCTCCTCTGGGTAGGTCTCGTCACTTTGATCCCTTGGCTGGGGTTTGGTCCACACTCTCACCACAACCATTAGCATGAGTACTGGCACATGTTGGGGATTCTAACCCAATGTAAGGTCTAACTGTAACATACTACATGGGGTTCATATACGTCCCCTATGGCACCAACCAACTCGGTTCAGTATCCTTCACCACCTAGGAATGAGAATCCTCCTGAATTGATTACCTCTGTTGGATTACATTCCCTAACCTATGGTCATCCCATATCATTGGGGCGGATGCTCTCATGTCTCCTCTCGACTCCCAAGCCACCTATTGGGCGCCCATAAGCCCAACCCTAACATAGACAACCCTACCATTGGATTACAATAGTGGACCACTGAATCTCCTCATGTATTGGCTGCCACTATTGGATGCAACAGAGTCACGTTATCGTTATCACGATTCATTTGGCTTCAATACCCCTGCCAAAAGGGTAGCAATATGTGTGGTTACCTAACCATGCAGTCCAAACCTCCTAGGTATGTAAACCAGAAACCATGATAGTACTAGAGGCATCAGAGAATAGTGTCCCATACCACAGTCCTTGATATCCCAAGCTAGGAATACCCAGCAAGGATAATCCTTAATCATAGTAACACCAAACACATCATTCCACATCGAATAATCCTTAATCATAGTCGCACCAAGCACATCATTCCACATCAAGTAATAAATTAAATACATCTAACATTATCCACAACATGTCATTATCAAATAAGCATATCTACTATTATAGCAGGTTATAAGGCTACATACATGTTCATAGTGATAGGCAAATCATCATAACATCATGTCAATCATAATTCATACATGCAATTGTAACCTTACCTGTCTTAGAGGAAATATCACGAGAAGCGTATTAAATCTCTCAGGTAGCCACTCCAACAGACCTCAGAGATCATCTAGATTAGGATTAAGAAGTTTCATTAAGGTTTGAGATCCAATCAGAGTGAAAACAACATCAAAACAACCTTTGAAAGTAGGCCAGTTGGCTCAATCAACCTCCTTAGGCAACCGCCCGCTTTTTTTGGTAGTTTTCCAAGTTCAAAATTTAGAATTTTGATCACCTATCCTCAATTTGATTTTGGATTGATTCAACTCCAAACTTTGTTCTTAGAACTCCAGAGAGGTCACCACATATCAGATCACAGAAGAAGAATGATTTGAATCCACATCATCTTCTTCGGCAAGATAAGCCCTTGATTTGAATATGAAAATCCATCTCTAGACATGATCCAATTGAGATCATCGATGGAAAAGGATCTAATCACTCCAACTCACCACTACATAATTTTTAAAGGAAGGAACTACTCTCTAACAATATAGAATTCTAGTAAAATAAGAGAGTGCTTAACTAACCCCTAAAAGATTTGGAAGTCAAAGCAAGATCAAAACTTTCTTCATGAATTGAGGGTTCTTCACCACCAACCACGTGTACACAGCCTCTACTCAGTCCAAAGCAGCCTCCACGAATATAACAATGCGAAATTAGGTGGTGGATGGCTATTTATAGGGAGCCAAGGGAAAAATAGGGTTTAAATCCTACAACCCAATCGACCGGTCGCTTGGGGCGGTTGGTTAGCCAATCAACCGCCTTAAGCAACCGCCCCTAGTACTTTTCAGTACTTGGGTGATTTGCTCTCCCGGTTGATCCCTAACACAAATTTAACTTAAACTGTGAAATCCCGCAAAATCTTAATTTGAAAATCCATAGTGTAGATCCGAAGGCCTAAAGTGAAGGAAGAAGACAGCTGTGGGCCATCCAAATTTGAACCCCTTTAGGTATGACCTAGAACCAGTGGAGGTTGTTAATGAAGATCTTAGTATGGAAACCCCATATGATTTGGACAGAGAGGTGACTTGAATGAAGTTTGATTGAAAAGATGGACTTTGATTTTAGTGTGACACCCTTAGAAGGTCCTATAGAATCAAATAAGACCCTTTCTTAAGTTGGAAGAGGACCCAAGTGGTAGAATTGGCTTTTGGGAACCAAAATTCAGCATTTACCAAAAGGTGACCCCTTGGTTGATTGCTTTGGTCAATCCAATCGACCAAGGCTACCAACCAAAGCATCCCTCAGGCAAACTTGTCTATTTTGGGAAAAATTAGGTTTTTGGAGCCCTATATATTCAAACTCCGATCTAATTCATACCACTTTGCCGCTTTGCCTCTAGAGAACGTGAGGAGAACCCTAGAACAATCTCTTCAAAGCAAAGGAGGATCCCCAAGCATTCGTTGAAGTTTCTCCGTCGAATCCTCTTCTACAAGGTTAGTATTCACTTCTATTCTCTATACTGTTCCAAGTCTTTGTTGTGATTGTTAGGAAGGTCTTATGCTACTATAGTGACCTAATCTCAGATCCTCATAGTCTTACAATGAATTCCCATTCACTCTATTCTCTCCGTAGACAATACGGTGTGATTTCGATGTTTTAACCTAGCATGAGACCATTATCTATTCTAATCTGAATTTTTTCTTCTAATCGATGTTAGATCTATTCCTAGATTGTTTTCTATGCATGATCTACTGTTTTCTTATCTTTAGAATGAATCCCCATTCATTCTAGTCTTTCAGTGTGAATCTGCAGATCAAGCCTATTAGGTGATTTATTAGATTTCTATTCCAATGACCTTATTTTTTGTTTAGATCATCATAGATTGTCTTGGTATGTAATTTTAGAATTTTCCTATTAATTTCAGAGTGTTCCGATGTTGTTCGAAGAGTTTCCGACCAAAGTTGGAAGTTTCTATCCGTACAACATATCTTTGGTCGATCCAATTTGTGAAATCTAGCCCTAACCCTAACTTGGAAACCCTGTTGTTTGTAGGTCCAAAGACCCGAAGTGAAGGAAGAAGACAACTATGGGCCATCTCAATGGAAGACATGGTGTTTGACCCATAACCCATGGAAATTGATGATGGTGTTCCATACTTGGAAACCTTGTTTGAGTTGGAAAAGAAACTGCACATTGATGAAAAAGAGCTTGGTTGATGGACCTAAAGCCCAGTTGGACATGGGTTGAAGACATCCCTCCATGCCAGGTGAGTTGTTTGATGAGTTGTGAGAAGCCCATTCAAAAATGATGAGGTTTGGACCTTGAATTCCTTGACTTGGGCTTGCTGTCAGCTTGGGTCTATTGATGGGTTTACTAGGCTAATCGACCAAGCAATCGACCCACAGTGATAGGGCCAGGGACAATTGTGTAAAACTCTGTTTTTAGGTTTTTATTGTTTTATTTAAAGGGGAACTCCATGTTTTTCACTCACTATCAATTCTAAAGCCTCTGGAGAATATGGGAAGAACCTTAAAACCTCCTCTTCGAAGCCAAGGAAGATCCCCAAGCATCCGTTCGAGTTTCTTCATCAAATCTTCTTCTACAAAGGTTAGTAATTGATCTATTTCTTCTCTAATCTACTCTCTTTCTATTTCTTCTGATTGTTTGATTATGAGGAAGGTATTACACTACTGTAATGACCTATTCTTTGATCCTCTTAGTCTTAGAGTGAATCCCCATTCACTCTATGTTTCTTGAAGCCATATGGTGATGTTCCATGTATTTGATTTGGCATAAGATCATGAGTTACCCTCTCCTTAATTTTCTACCTCTCTTTATGATTATGGAAAAGTCTCACACCATTGTTATAACCTTTCCTTCTATCCCCATAGTTTGTGGGTGAATCTCTTTTCCCTTTCTACTTTGTGAATCTACCCTGGGTTTATTTTGAAGAAAATTTTAGGGTAACCTTCAAGAAAGGGTATCCAATTGAAAACCTTGTTTTCTCTTATTGTTAGACCCTTAACAATTTACTTTCTTGATGTTGAAATAATATTCTTTATTTTCCCTAGAGTGAATTCTCATTCTCTCTAGCTTCTCCGTAGAATCCACGGACTGTTTTCTCTAAAAACCCTAGTTTGAATCAAAATAGGACTCTATTTTTTTGGACCATGTTTGATGCTTCATAGATAGTCTTAGTATGTTTTGTGGAACTCCCCTTCGAATTTCGGAGTAATCGGACCTCAAATGAAGAAGTTATGACCGATTTAGGGTTTTTTGCTCCGTATTGTTCATTGGGTCGATTGCTGGGTCAATTTCCCAATAGACCTAGCAACCTGCCCAAGCTGACAGTAGCTAGTTTCTTCGTCTAATTTAATCTGTTTGACTTCTAATCTTCTAGGGCTTGTTCCTAATGATTGTTCTATGCTTGTTTAGGGTTTGTTTGCTAGCCTTGGATCTCTCCTCTTATTTCTCCGAAATTCTTTGAAGTTGTTTAAGGTAGGGATGGTTGCTCCCTAATAACCTAATATTCATGTCTACTTCTAATTGATTTGGATTACATGATCATACTACTATTGTATTAGTTTTCTTATAATTATATTGCTGCTGTAGTTTCTTCAAACTATAGTAGTACTTGTTCATGTGATTCAATTATTATTTCAATCATGTACGAATAATTATTTAGTTATGTATTGTGTTATCAGTTGTGCTTGTGAGGATTGATTTGGGAATGTGATTGCTAAAGTATAATTGGGGAATGGGGAATGTCCTTTTGACATTTTTGTCTTTGGACACCAGTGGAGGTGGTATGGGATGCTTTCCTATGGTGTCCTTTGACTCTTTCCCTAGTTATTGGTTGACATACCTAGGGCTTGTCTAGTAGTGTTGGGCTAGGATGTCCCTATTATATTAGACCCAATCGGAAGGGTATTAAGACTGGACAACTCGTGGCAGCAATGGGGGTTTGTGGGCACCTAAGACTGGTAACCAACTCGTGAGAGGACATGAATCACATTGTGAGGGGCCATTCATTGGTAGGGTTGCAGTAGTAGGCTTGGGCTCATGGGTGCTCAAGACCGGTATCCAACCTGTGATAGGACATGAGAGCTTCCCGTTTACTATTTGTGAATGACCAATAGGGTTGATGAGTCCGTAGTCCGAGTTGGTTGTAGCCATAGGATACGCTAACTCTAGTGAGAAGGATACTGGAAAGGATTGCGAGAGGCGAGGAATGGAAGTATCTGAATCTAAGTTGATATAACTAAGTAGAAAACTTGCATTGGTCTAGGCTTAACCTTGACATGTGCCAATACTCAGACCAAATGGTGGCGTGAGAGAGCGGTGACCTAAACCTCAGCCATGGAATGTCCGAGAGGGGTGCAAGACCCATAACCAACTGGAGAACCCAAGATACCGAGATGGTTGAGGGAGAGTGATTTGAGACCTACCTAGAGGAGTATGGTGCTATGGCTTAAAGCATGTCTGCCAATAGAGACCAGCACATAGAGTTAGAATCATATTTGCATTGTCTGTTTCATATCATATTGCACTTTGTATGAATTGCTATCATGTGCTATTATGTTATTGCGGAATAAACTGCCCTGCTGAGTTCTTTTGAACTCACTCCTTTTTGCGACAACTTTGTTAGACTTACCTGTAGGTTAGATAAGTATGATGGTCAATACTACGAAGACCAAGCTGATGATTCATACGGTATTCAAGGTACTGGCTACGGTGACTACAATGGTGAAGACTACCAGTACGAGACTGGAGCTTATCAAGATTAGTCCAACTCTAGCGCTTGTGTGCCAGCGATGGGACATCATCTCTTTTACTTATGGATACTTTATTTATAGATTTGAAGAAACATTAGTTTAGATTTTGTTTACTTCTTTTCTTTTCCCTTTAATTTTGGGAACCGTTTGTAATCTTTCTTTTACTTTAGATCTACTTTTTTGCTGCTACTGTAGAGTAATTTTCTGCTACAATCTACATTTGTTTTATTCTATTGGTATCATTTTCCGCATTCTGATTATATTGCATATTATCTCGAATCTTATCTTGATCTCTCAATTAAAATAGTTTAACATTGATTTAGTCTTGTTCTTGATTATATTATTGTAAATGTGGGAGGTTGATTTCCTTGATACTGATCTTTGGGATGTGGATCACACACTCGGGTATGCCAGATAGGGTATCGGCTGTGTGGGTGTGACACAATCAACCAAAGGCCGATCAACCAAAGGGGTCTGTGACAGCAACTTTTCTCTGTTTTAACTCTGTTTTGTCTCCGATCGTTAGTGTTTGTTCCTTATGTTCTATACATGTTTGTTTAGGGTCAGTTTGGTGATTTTGGACTTGCCCTTTGATCTCTTTCTCGAAGATTATGAATCTAATTCAAGGTGAGTACGTTCACTCATAATGGACATCATTATGTGCTATACTATGATATGACTTATATGCATATTTTAGCTATTGTTTTAGAACTTTTCCTATATTGTTATACTTTTGAAATTACAGTATAAAATCCATGATGTGAATTACATGCTTGATTTAATATGAGTGATGGGATTGTGAGTTGGACTTTGTTATGATATTTATGGGACCATGATGTGATGTAATTGCCTAAGTTGTGATTGGAGAATGAGGAATGCCCTTTTGGTGTTTCTGACTGGGGACACCAGTGGAGGTGGTATGGGATGCTTTCCTATGGTGCCCCTTGGCGCTTTCTCTGATTACTGATTAACATACTTAGGGCATGTCTAGCAAACCCTGTCATATCTGACCCTATCGAAGGGGTATTGAGGTTGAGTAACTCGTGGTAGCAATGGGGATTTGTGGGCGCTCAAAACTAGTAACCAACTCGTGAGAGGGCACAAATCACATTGTGGGGGCCATTCATTGGAAGGGTGGCACATATAAGCTTGGGTTCGTGGGCGCCCAAGAAGGCGAGAAGCATGAGGGGACACTAGAGCTTCCCGTTTATTATATATGGATGATCAATAGGGTTAAGAGTCTATATAGCCGAGAAGGAGACGGTGACTCTAGGGGGAAAGGTACCGGAAAGGATCGCGAGAAGTGAGGAATTGACGTATCCAACCATTAGTAGATGTGACTCAGTAGATGACTTGCATTGGGCTAGATATAACCCTGACACGCACCAATAGTCATACCAATGGTGGTGAGCGATAGTGGTGACCTAAACTGTGAAATCCGATGCAAACCTAGCTAGGACACCCTATTTGTTTTGGGTGAAGAAAGACTTGTTTAATGTTAGACCTTGATGTTGGACCTTGTTTTCAATGATACTACCTTTGAAAACCTTAGGAAATCATGTCAGACCTTTCCCTTAGGGTAGGTCCATGTCCCAAAGTGAAGGAAGAGGTCTCTATGTGCCCTCTCTATAGAAGACATGGTGTTTGACCCAAAACCCATGAATATGGTTGATGGTGCCCCTTACTTGAGTACATTGTCAGTGTTTAGTGAAAATCTGAGCATCGAAGAGGGGTGAATTATTTGAAGTACTTAATGATCTCCGGTGCTCAATCCGAAAATATTTTTGGAAACTAGACTTCTTAATTGACTTGTAGGAGAAAATCCCACTCAATTTGACCTCGTATAGCCCTCTGAATCCTTGTCCGAAGTTGCTATTCTTGTCTAGTCGACTGCTTGGTCGACTGGCCAGTCAACCAGTCAGTCGACCAGATGATTATAAGCCCAAGAAAATCTGATTTTTTGGTCTTTTTGAGCTCTATTTAAGTGGTCTTCGTGGCTTAAGCCCTATTTTATTTTTGGGACTCTCTTGGGACGTGGGAAGGCTCCTCTTAGGCTCCTCCTTGGCTTGGGTGGTGATCTTCTACAAGAATCATAGTCTCTCTTCTCAAATCTCTTCCCCAAGGTATGTTTCCTCTCTCTCATTCTCTATTCTACTCATTCCTCTACTCTTTCTTGCTATTGAGACCATAGCTAAAGTGCTGTAACCTTGCAAACACTTGGTCATGTGTTTCCCCATTCACTTCCATTGTTTTTCTTTCATTCTTGCTATGCTATGCTTCCAATACAATCAATAGCATTGCATTTCTATGATTCTTATCATTCCAACTTGTCTTATTGATCTAAACTGATGTGTAGATGTATGCTAGGTCTGATTTACTATTGGTTTATGTTTCTCATTTAGTTCTTATCACTTCCTTACTTGATTCCCCATCATTCCTTGCCATTGCAACAAATTCCATTTCAATTCTTGATGTTTAGTATATTTCATAGGGTTTCAATTTGGGTATTCCTAATTGGACCGTTGGATCATGATAGGTATTCCTAATTGTGTAGTGTTCTTATACTGCTATAATCAATCCCTCCAAGTTTCGGATCGATCTGAGCCCCGGAAGATCGGTTTCGGGCAAAATTCACTATTCATCCCGTTCTTGTTCATCTTGGTCGACTGCTTGGTCGACTGACCAGTTGACCAGTCAATCGACCAGATGAAGTCAGCAACTCTATACTTGCTCGATTTGCTTCGTTTGATCTCTGATTTGACTGTTTTCTTCTCTAATTTTGCACATATATTGTCTAGGGTTCAAGTAGTAAGTTGGGGAGTATTCTAAGTGATCTTTGGGATTAGTTTCGACTTGATTAAGGTAAGGACGGTTATGACCATAATTACATGGATTATGTGGATTATGCCTTTATGTTGGAAATTTGGTAGATTCACCTTAATTGTTGTATTTCTAACATCATAGGACTGCTATATGTACTTTAAGACAGTAGTAACACATTTATATATATTCTTTGATTATCATGACTATTCATTCTTGTTAATTACATATATGATTGATCACGTTATGTTATATATCCTTCTATATGAAGAACTTTCATTGGTGTATGATATGATGGAATTGAGAATGTGGTTGCATAGGTATGATTTGGAATTGGGGAATGTCCTACTGACATTTCTATCTTTGGACATCGAAGGGAATAGTATGGGATGTTCTCTGAAGATGCCCATTGACACTTTCCCGAATTATTGGATGACATACATAGGACTAGTCTAGATGTATGGCTAGGATGTCCTTGTCGTATTAGAGGAAGGGCATTGAGACCGAACGACTCGTGGTAGTAGTGTGGATTTGTGGGCGCTCAAGATAGGTAACCATTCTGTGAGAGGACATAAATCGCATTGTGGATACCCGAAAGGGGCCATTCATTGGTAGGGTTGCAAATAGCTAGACTTGGGCTCACGAGCGCTCTAAGATCGGTGAGTCATATCCGTGAGAGGACGTGAGAGCTTCCCGTCTACTATTTGTGGATGACCAATAGGGTTGATGAGTCCGGTGGGTAATATATGTGACTCTAGTGTAAAGGATATCAGAAAGGATTGCCCGAGGCGAGGAATGGACGTATCTGGATCTGACATGCTATGACTGAGTAGATGACTTGCATTGGGCTAGGCTTTACCGTGCCATGCGCCAATACTTATACCAATGGTGATGTGAGAGAGTGGTGACCTAAACCCCAGCCAAGGTTGTCCGGAAGGTTTTAGGACCTAATTCCCACCAAAGAACCCAGGATACCGAGATGGTTGAGGGAAGAGTGATTTGAGACCTACCCAAAGAAGTATGGTGCTATGACTTAAAGCATGTCTACCTTACAGACTAGCATACATAGAGTTAGTTTCATACTCTGCGTCGTGTGTTTCATATCATCTTGCATCATGCGATGCTTTGTATCATGTATCTGTGTTATTGTGGAATAACTACCTTGCTAAGTTCTTTCGAACTCACTCCTTTTTGCAACATCTTTTGTTAGACTTTCCTGCAGGTACTACTACTGTTGACTTTAATGGTCAACACTATGAAGACAAAATTGATGACTCATACACTACTGATCACAGGGACTATATTGGTGAAGGCTATCAGTAGAGATTGTTACTCTGGGAGCAGTTCGGCCTTTGTACTTATGTGCTAGTGATGGGATATCGTCCCATTTTCTTTTTTTACCTTTTATTTGAATCGTTAAGACCGTAGTTTATTTTGTTCCCCTTTCACCTTGGGAACTAGTTGTAACCTTTACTTTCATTTGATCTAACTTCCGTTGTTGTTTTAGAATGGGTTTCCCCCTTCTTTTTAAACTTTGACTATTTATTTTATTGATATCATTTCCGCACTCTGATGTTCTTTGTGATCCTTCTGAGACCCTTTCTCGGCTTTCTTTATTAAATTATTTGAATACAAAGATTTGTTCTTGCTTTTGATTATATTATTGTGCTAAGTGGATATGATCGTTCCTAAACTTGATCTTTTGGGCTATGGATCACTCCACCGGGTAATCCAGATAGGGTACCCCCTGGGTGGATGTGACATAAAACCCAAGCATGAAAAGTCTAAGAAGGATGCCCTGACCCAATTACCGTCGAGAACCCAATAGACCAAGAAGGTTGTGGGAGAGTGATTTGAGACCTACCCAGAGGAGTATGGTGATTTATCTTAATGTGTGTCTGCCAATAGAGGGTAGGGGGCGGTTGCTAGTGGCGGTTGCTAGTGGTGATTAACTTTATGTTGATAATGTGGTGAGACTGCATGGTGTTCCTGTTAGCATTGTGTCAGATAGAGACCTGAGGTTTACCTCGCGTTTCTGGAATAGTCTGCAGAAAGCTCTGGGTACTCAGCTGAATTTGAGTATTGCTCAACATCCTCAAACCGATGGCCAATCGGAAAGGACCATACAAATTTTGGAAGATATGCTTAGAGCGTGCATCATAGATATGATTGGTAACTGGGATGACCACCTAGCTTTGGTGGAGTTTACTTATAATAACAGTTATAAGTCTACTATTGGAATGGCCCTATTTAAAGCTCTATATGGAAAGACTTGTAGAACTCCTCTATATTGGGATGAAGTTGGGGAAAGGCGTGTTCTTGGCCTTGATCTGATCGGTTGGCTCTGCCCCCGTCTCTTGCTGGCGTGCATGATGTTTTCCATGTGTCTATGCTAAGGCAATGCTTGGCAAGCACAGAGCAGTTGCTCCAGCATGAACCGGAAGGTTTGAGTGCGGATTTGACGTATGATGAAGAACCGGCTGAGATTTTGGATTGGAAGGATAAGCAGTTGAGAAACCGGACTATACCTTTGGTGAAGATCAGATGGAAGAATCATTCTTTTGAGGAAGCATCTTGGGAAAAAGAAGATGAGATGCGGTCCAAGTATCCTCACCTTTTTGGACATTCAGGTACGTTGTAATTTTGGGGAAAAAATTTCTGTTAAGGTGGGAGGGATGTAACAACCCCCGTATTTCTAACCCGGGATCCATATTGTAGGTCCAAGAACCCGAAGGTCTAGTCGGGTAAATTTGTGGAGTGTCCGGATAGAAGTCCATGATCCATACCCTGAACCCATGGATTTGGATCCTCTATCTGAAGAGCCTGCCTTGCTTGTTAGTTGGACTTCTGGAAGGCAAGTGATGTCTGGAGATGTTCGAAATGAAGGTAAGATCTCCCCCATCTCTTCTTTAGGACTAGGTTGTACTTGGACATCAACCCCCTGGCAAAAGCACCCTTGTATAGCAAAATACATGGGGGCGGTTGCTAGTGGCGGTCGATTGAACCAAGAGACCGCCTGGTTCTGATTTCGGGGTTTTGCCCTATTTTGCCCCCTGACCTCTATAAATAGTAACCCTCACCTAAATTATGAATATTTTATTCGTGGTTACCGTTTTTGGAGGTTAGACGGCTGTGGAGAAGTGCTGAAAGCAGATCTGAAGTGCTGTTGGAGTCCCAGAAGGTTCTACTATTAGTCATAGTCAATCCAGTTGAGGTAAGTGATTCCCTGTTCACTTATGCTCCACCACCTGCTATGATTAAAGTAGATTAGTGTTTCATCTTTGGTTGTTCTTGATCCTTCCATTGCATTGTCTATTCTTTTGATGATCTTGGTAGATCAAATCTGAAAACGAAACCCTGCAGATGCGTCCAAAATCTGCTCAGCCCTTAGATCTCCTTAAAATGACCTGCAAAACAAAGCGTCAGATGTGGCCCGACCACTGGGGTAGGGAGTCCACCTCCGAAGGCTAAGTCAGTCGAACAACGGTCCTGGCAGCCTTTACCCGAAGACTTTTGGGATTCATTCTTGGAGGCACTGCAAAGAAGGACGAGAGTCAGGATTGCAAAAAGGAATATCATTTTCAAGAAATGGAAAGTTGGTGGTTAGGAAGCTCACGATGAGCCAGTCCCCAGTACTGAAGGATGGAGTTGTATTCCATCTCATATCCATGTATCTCTTGATACCATGGAATTGATTTGATCTTCCTGACGGCCGTCTTGTCTTCTTAGAATAAGGGAAGGACCCAGTTACCCTCAAAGTATGAAGTATACTGTTTCTAGACGGTCGGGAAGTTAAGATCTGATTGAGGCGCTCGACAGAAAAAATATCGCTTGCGCCATACTTTATGATTGGAAGGGCACGTTCCTTTGGCAAGAATGCTGCCCCTCCAGTTAAGCTCAGCTTTATTGCGCTTAGAAAGCACAACCCAACCAGGAGGATGGGAAATAGAAAGAAGATGAAAATGCACAAAAAGAGCAAGAGAAGGTGTAATGCCAAGTTCAAAGCATAAACCCAAGAAGCCAACGATGAGATGCCAGCTATTGGGAAGAAACATTCCAGGACAAATGTCCCAATGATTCAGGATGGCTGCAAACAGAGGATTGAAGAAGGGAAAGCGAACCCCGCTTTCCAGTGCATCATTATATAGGGAAAATTCGCCCGGAAGGGTCGAATCAACTCTCTCATCAGATTTGGGAGCCCTAAGATGGTAAGAAGAAGGAAAATCAAAACCCTGGATGGCCAAAAGAATATTTTCCTCATTATAGGAGGAGGCAACAGAATCAGGTCCACCGCTAGATTTGGATGTTTGTTTTGACTGCCCAGAAGACTCGGTAGTCACCCTAGGGGTCATGGATGGTCCAGACTCAGGAAGGGCAGAAGAAGTCTCAGCTTTTTCTTCTACTCTTTTCTGGTTAACTTCTGCGAAGTCACGCCAGAGAGCAGTTAGGGTTTTATTATCACTATCCGACTGCTCAGAAAGGATGGCAACAAAGGCCTCATCACCACTATCACTTTTACTGGCGCTGGGCACAAGGGAAACTTTAGAAGAAACCCTACTGTCCTCCATTACTAAAGTCTCACTATGGTATAAAAAGAAAAAAGAAACCCAGAGATAGAAAGTTAACTTTGCAAAGGGATCTGTAAACTTACTGATTCACTGAGGCAGAAAGCTCGAAAATGAGAAGGCGCGAAGGAGACGACGAGGTTTCAAAATTCCAGACAAGAAGAATGAAACCTACGAAGACAACGAACCGCTTTTAAGCACCCGCACGAGTGTTCGAGGACGTGAACGATTGAGATTAATTCAGCATCGACGATCGAGATTTGAAGACGGTTCGAAAGTTTGAACTCACGAATCCAAAATAGGCGTTCAGAAACTGTTGTTTTGATTACGTGAGCCACGATAGTTCGACTGCAAAGGGACGCGTGGCATTGCCCTCACAACGCTCGAGGGAAAAAGCGACAACCGCATTAAATGTGACATGACATTTAGTGGGTTATACAAAGACTATTACTTGATGAAGAACCCAATTAAAAACCAAGCCCTCCGGATCGACCGAACGCTTGGTCTGTAGGGCTTGAGATGTGGAGAAAATATGATTGACCTTGGTTCATCCCTGGTTTGATCCTCGACTCCAGCCGAGACGAAGGAAATCGACTCGTTTCCGAGCGAGCAGGGTTCAAGAGGTAGCTTGCTGAGGAAGAAAACTAAATCAGCCACTAGCACGCCCTAATCCGATACTTATGGAGTAGGTTGATTAACCTAATGATGGCAGGCACAACTTGGTGGCTATCACTTATCGCTATCAAAGGGATAACCATAAGATAACAGTCGGGTTATCCTAGGAGTCCTCTACTAGTTCAAACTAGTAGAAGTCTATCACTCAACGGATCTAACTGTTGGGATCCAACGACTATCTGAAGAAGGCTCAACTAAATCCAACAAAGAGGATTCGAAGGTACACTCTATATAAACATCACCTGCCTACAAGGTAAAGGGACACACACACATTTGGACGTGAACACTCAGATGCTTACTATTTGAATCGTATTCCAGTTATTCATTCCTTAGCTCTGTGTTCTAGCAGAGCCGTTTGTGATTAAGTTCTTCGACTGACTTAGCCTTTGGAGGTGGACTCCCGACCCCAGTGGTCAGGCCACATCTGATGCTTTGTTTTGTAGGTCATTCTAAGGAGATCTAAGGACTGAGCAGATTTTGGACGCATCACCTGCTTTCGTGAAAAGGGCTGATCTGATCAAGGGAAGGTTTCTGGATAATCCAATTATGATGATTGTTAGGTTTCTTGTCACCCAGTGGTTATGGGAGTAATAGATTTGAGATTCATACTATGATCATCCAAAATTCGGATTGAACACAGATGATCAGAAGCCTGAGTTTCGGATTGAAACTCTCTATTTTTGGGGCGGTCACTAGTGGCGGTCGCTCAACCTAAGCGACCAGCACGAGCGACCGGATGGTACATAGTGACCAATTGGCTTTTGGTTTTGATCCGATTTGATTCAATTGACTTATACCTTATTGTAACCCTGTGTTTAGGTGTTCTCTGTTTGAAGAGAAAGTTTTATAATTGTTTACGGATTTCTTTTTACGGACGAATTACTTATATGCAAGTAAGGGCATACAATCCTATCTTTATGAATAGACTTGAACATGCTAGTCCAGTATCTGTTAGTATTAGTCTTTCATTATATATGCTGCTGTAATCATGGTCTACATGCTGATCTTGTTATATTGTTGCTATTTATCTTGTTTACATATATACTTTGTTGGTTATGAATGTTATATACTGATGATGGTTAGTATGTGGTTTTGATGGATGAGGTATTCCTCTGGGATATCTTAGCTTGGGATATCAGAAGGCTGTGGAATGGGACACATGCCTGCTGATGTCTCCAGCACTATCATAACTATTGGATGACATTCTTAGGTAGAGACTAGAATTGCATGGCTAGGTACCCCACATGCTACTACCCTTTCGGTAGGGGGATTGAAACCGGATGACCCGTGATGACAGTGATATGACGTTGGTCCACTGTTAGTCATATAAATGGTAGGGTTGCATATGTTAGGGTTGGGCTCATGGACGTCCAAGGAACGGACCGGGTGTCGTGAGGAGTCATGAGAGCATTTCGCCCCAACAATATGTGGATGACCATAGGGTTATGGAATGAAGTCCAATAGCGGTAGCCAGTCCATGAGGATTCTCATTCCTAGGTTGCGAAGGATACTTAACTGAGTTGGTTGGTGCCATAGGGGATGTATCTGGACTTCATGTAGACATGTTACCTGTATGACCTTGCATTGGATTAGAAACCCCAACATGCGCCAGTACTCAATGCCAATGGTCGGTGAGAGAGTGTTGACTTAACCCCAGCCATGGTTTGAGAGCAAGGTGTGGACTTTCCCTTTTACCCAGGATCCCTACAGAGGTAACCAGTCCTTGCCGGATCAGAGTGACTAGACTTACCCAGAGGAGGGTTGGTGTATATCTTAAAGCATGTCAGCTGTTAGAGACTTGCATAGTTAGAATTTTAGTATCATTCATACTTTGCACTCATTCATATCATTTATGCATTTCTGATTTGTTGGATATATGGATGGGAATTGTATTTGTTCTTACTAAGTTCTCCAGAACTCACTCCTTTATTTGTATATGTTTTATTAGTCTGCATAGATGGAGGAAATGTGTCGGAAGATGGACTGGTTTCCTATGAAGGAACCTTCCCATATGAAAAAGATGTGGCACCGACAATGGGAAATGGAGATAGCCTGTGCGGGAGCTCCTGCGAGTGCATGGAATGCGCTTATCGCACCCATTTATGGACAGAGGAGACAAGTTACCAGACAGTTCGCTCAACGAATGGAGAAGAACTGGAGGACCCCTTTTCTAGAGATTCATGAAAAACATTACTTAGCCTTAGAGAAGGAAACTGGAAAGAAAATAATTTAACTCTTTATGATTGCTTCTGCTGAACTCGTATTCATTTTTGATTTATTATTCTTTCATTGATTATTTTATTGGAGTATTTGGACTCCTGTAATCCTTTAATTCATTAATTGAACTATTCTTGCTCTTGATTGCCTTTATTTGTATTTATTATTGTTGATAGACTAAAACCGTGGATCCTGTGACGGATCACTCCCACGGGTTGTCGGGCGGGTAACCGAGACTGGCGGGTGGGGTGTGACACCAACTGTGGTTATAAGTACAAAATTCTAAAGCAAGGAATTACAGTCTATTCATAGATTCATGAAATGGCCATGGGGGGCCAACCCTTACCAAAAAAAAAAAATTTCATTCCGGCGCTAGTTGATGAACTGGAGTGGTTGAAGGATACACAGCTGAAGCCTGCTCCCAAAGGTTCTGATTCTTGCCAACCGCCTCAGTATCAGGAAGGGGCGGAGAGTCACTAAGATAGGAATCAAGATTCGGATCGGACGGATAAGGATAGTCATCTTCCGGAGCCCACTTGGGAAGAGGCATTTGAAGCTTCTCAAAAACTTCAGAATGACAAACCTCCTTGAAGGGAGTAGGGTCAAAAGAAGGATCTGCCAAGAGAACGGCCTTCCACACATCATTCTGCCCCTCCCGATAGGCCTGAGTGTTGTAGGGAAGCATCAGTTTACTAAAGGGAACGCTGTTCAAGTATTTTCGAACACAAGCTTTTCGAAGATTCTGGGAAAGGTGCTCGGGCTTGGAGGGAATGACCATCTTCTGAAGATCTTCCTTTTCTTTAGTCAGAGTGTCGACTCTCCTGCCACGTTCAACAAAGATCCCTTCATGCTTCTTTGACTCACGGGTTAAGGCTCCAATGCGGCTATTGGCCAAATCAAGATCCTTCTTAAGATGATCGATCGTGGCATTTTCCTCTTCAAGCGCAGCTGCCTCCTTCTTCAGTCGGGCAAACTCTAAGTCTACCAACCTCATCTGTTCCTCATAATATTGAAGTCGGGAGAAGCTGCAACCCACTAGGTTCAGAGCCTCTATTTGTTGGTAAAAGTTCTCCATAGCGGTCTTGAGAAGTAGAAAATTGTCAAAAAACTCTGAAGAGTGCCATGGTCGAGAGATCACTGAACCAGCTAAATCAATTACCTAGAAGAAATATGGACAAGTGCATCATCGCTGAGGGATTCGAAGGCTTGACGATCGGCTGGGATCAGACAAAGAGAATTCCATTCGGAGGCTTTTTTAGGATCCTGCGTGACCCGATCGGATGTGTTCAAAGTCCATTGGGGAACGAAGATCTCCTCCGATCCCTGGATCTTCCGTTGTTTCTTCGGGACAGTGGCATCAATTGAGTCATGCTTCCTTTTGGTTCGGACACGATGAGGGACGACCTCTTCTTCCTTCATAGGCTTTTTTCCTTTCCTCGAGCCTTCACCCACGGGTCTTGGTATTCTTATGCTCCTAGTGGACGGCTTTGGGGTGGGGGAGGTAGTTTTCTCAACAGCAGCTCTCTCAACCAATGTTACCTTTCGAGGAGACCTTTTCTCTACAGCCTCAACTCCCTTAGCTACATTGGCCCGAATGGCTTCTGGATTAACTCTTGGAGGCACTACAAAAAAGATGGAGTTAGATAACTCGATGAAGTGATATGATGATCAGAAAGAACACAAAGATTAGAAAGCTGACACTTAGCTAGCCCCCAGTGTTGAAGGATAGTTGTATATTCCATCTCCAAATCGTGAATCTCTTGGAACCACGGAATTGACTTGATTTTTTTGGTAGCAGCTTGTTCGGCGTCGTTCAATGAAAGAATGCAGTTAGCCTCAGTATAAGAAACAAGCCGATTCCAACCAATCGGGAAGTTCAAATCTTTTTGGGGCACTCGGCAGAAAATATACCGTTTGTGCCACCCTTTGTGATTGGAAGGGCAAGTACCCTGGCTAGGATACTACCCGACCATCCAAGCTCAATCTTGTTACGCTTGGATAGAAAAACCCAACCCGGAGGGTTGGATTGAGATAGAGCGTAGAAATGTACAAAAAGAGCAAGAGAAGGTTCAATGCTAAGTTCGAAGCATAAACCAAGAAAGCCGACGATATGACGCTAGCTATTAGGGAGAAGCATTCCGGGACAAATCTCCCAGTGGTTCAAAATGGCAGAAAACAAAGGATTGAAAAAGGGAATCTGGACTCCACTTTTCAGAGTGTCCAGATACAGCGAAAATTCATCAAGAAGATTCGAGCTGGCCCTCTCATCAGAATTGGGAAGTCAAAGAAAATAGTCGGAAGGAAAATCAAAATGTTTGAATGCTGAAGTCAATTCGGCATCGGTATATTCAGAAACAAAGGAACTTGGGTCTTCTTTGGGTCTGTTAGATTGCCGAGGGGCCTTAGCGGCCGCTTTCGAAGTTTTAGATGGTCTAGAATAGAGAGGTAGGGTCAGAATCTCAATCCCTTTCTCTTGGCTCACTTCTTCAAACTCACACCAAGCCTCAATTAATTTTTGTTCCTCATTATATGATTGCTCGATGGAGACAGAGATAGTGGCCTCGTCACCAAAATTGCCTTGACCTGTATAACGTTCAGGGGAGCCTTCATCAGAAATTTTACCACTTCCCATTACCAGGAAAGTTTGGTTGTGACTTTTAAATCAGAAAGAAAACGAATGCAAAAGTGAAAGGAGTAACTAAAGTAAGCAAAGAAGGCAAGAAAGTTACTAAACTTACTTGTTTACTGGAGGAAAAAGCATGGAAGCAGGAAGGCAGCTAGGGCACAGAGAAGAAGACGACAAGTTTTCGAGTTGCAGATGAGAATGAAATTTGAAAAAGCAATAGGCGGTTTTTAAATAAGCCAGCCAGTGGGCATGTGTATGATCAAGATCAGTTTAGATCAACAATCGTGATCGGGAGACGATTAGAAAAGGCATGAATAAATCGAATCGAAGTTAATGTTTTGAGGAACCGTCGTTTTGAGTTAAAAGCAATGATGGTTTCAGCTGAAACAAACACGTGGCGACTCCCGCGTAAAAGCTGAAGACGTTTGCGTAACTCGAGGAGAACGATGATGCAGTAGCATTAAATACGACTTGACATTCAAGAGAACAAGCAATCGTTCGGATTCCTTGTTCGGTATTCACATTCGTCTTGAATCAAACAAAGCCCTTGGCGTTCCCAAACGCTTGGCCTGGGGGGCTCATGATACGGGAAAAAATGTCGTTGAACCAGGTCCGTCCTTAGTTCAACCCTCAACCTCGGTCATGGGCGAACCGACAGATTTATGTTCGAGCGAACCGGGTTCGAAGATGGCATGCTAAGGAAGCAACCTTACACGATCAATGGGCAAACACGAGTCCGAGATTCTTGGGATGAACAACCCGTCAAAGAGACGGTTATCAGCATTCATGGGAGCGAACAATTGTGCCAACTCAGGTAACTACCGCGCCTGTAGCATCAAGATCGTGCAATCAAGGGAAGTTGTTCATTACCCCACTAACGGGTCTAACCGTCAAGATCCAACGGTCACCAGAAGAAGGCACGTACGAGTTCAACGAATAGGATTAAAAGGTAAACTCTATATAAGTCAGAACCTACGTACAAAGAAGGTATCTGAATCATATTCCCAATTATTGTATTCATACTATAGCTCTGCAACTAGTCAAAGCCTTTGTGATCAGTTCATTAACTGACTTAGCCATTGGAGGTGGACTCCCGACCCCCATAGTCAGGCCACATCTGACGATTGTTTTGCAGGTCATTCTCAAGTGATCTAAGGGCTGAGCAGATTTTGGATGCATCAACACCCATCATCTTTATTTTGAACTTTTATTTTTAATTTTAGGGGGGGCCAAATAGTGGTATTTCACATGTGAAGTGAGAGAAATAAGGAAACAAATATAGGAGGGTTTTAAATTTTAAAAAATTCGGGGGGGGGGGCATGGCCTCCCTTAACCCCAATGTGGCTCCGCCACTGTTCATGACATGATTTACATACTGTTATGGAATTTGAATGATGTGATTGTGAGTTGGACTATATTGTGAAATCTATGTAATCATGATGTGGCGTGATTGCATAAGTTGTGATTGGGGAATGGGGAATGCCCTTTTGGTGTTTCTATCATTGGACATCAGTGGAGGTGGTATGGGATGCTTTCCTATGGTGCCCCTTGGCGCTTTCCCTGATTACTGGTTGACATACCTAGGATTTGTCTAGATGAGTTTGGCTAGGGAAACTCTATCGTATCTGACCATATCGGAAGGGAAATGAGACCAATGACCCATGGCAACAATGGCGATTTCTCAAAAGATGTGCATCAGAGCTGTGAGAGGACGCAAATCACATTGTGGGGGCCATTTATTGGTAGGGTTGCATATGATAAGCCTGGGCTCATGGGCGCTCAAGACTTGTAACCAACCCGTGAGAGGACATAAGAGCTTCCCGTTTATCATATGTGGATGACCAATAGGGTTAAGAGTCTACGTATACGAGAGGGAGACGGTGACTCTAGGGAGGGAGATACTGGAACAGATTGCATACATACGGAAGGGGGGCTATCATACTAGAACAGACTGTCTAGTGCATGGAAGGGAGGTACCTGACTCCGAGTAGATGTGACTCAGTAGATGACTTGCATTGGGCTAGGTATTAACCCTAACACATGCCAATACTTAGACCAATGGGGGTGAGTGATAGTGTTGCCCTAAACCCCAGCCAAGGAATGTCTGAGAAGGATGCTGGACCCAATTACCACTGGAGAACCCAAAAGACGTGCATCAGAGCCGTGAGGGAGAGTGATTTGAGACCTACCCAGAGGAGTATGGTGTTTTATCTTAATGCGTGTCTTCCAATAAAGACCATCATACTTACATTGCATCATGTTTGCTTTGAATTGCTTGTAGTTGTTTATTGTGAATTAAACTACTTGTTGAGTTTTTTGAGCTCACCCTACGGGGGATATGTTTTTAGATGACCTTGCAGGTACAGAAGAGATCTCGTGCACCAGCATAGAGGACCCTTCCTTATATGGTACAACGAGAGACGTCATTGGAGAAGATTATGACCAGTGGTATGACAAGTACATCGGTGTGGACAACACTGATGGCTCCTATTGATAGTAGCAGACATCATCTCATTTTCCGGTGGGATCGTGAGTTAGAAGCTGATCCAAAGTTACAGGAGCATAAACCCTAGGCGAAGAAGACTAAAGAAGAAGAAGAGCCCAGAAGTTTTAGAATAGTCTTATCCTTGGTTTTATTCAGTGCTTTTATTTCAATTGTAATACTCTAGAGCAACTTTAGTATTTGATCTACTCTTCTGCATTTGGATTTATAGAGTTATTTTCCGCTACACTCTATAGTTACTTTCTCTGATTATACTCTGATATGTTTCAAGATTATTTCCTTTGATTGATTTCTTAATAAAGGTAAACATTGATTATTCTTTGCTTATGATTGTGTTATTGCGTTATGTGGTTATATGGTTTCCCTAAACTTTACCGTGGGACTTGTGGAATCACACCTCTAGGTATCGTGATTAGGGTACTGGTTGGGGGGCATGTGACAGTGGCGGCTAGGGAAACCCTATATTTGGCTGGGTTTGCCTATGTTTTTTCTGTTTTGCCCTCATATTGCAAAAAAGCAAAATTATCCCTAACACGTCCCCTCAAACTCAAGGGCGGAGATGAGACCTTGATGTCACATCCTCCCAGCCGGTACCCTATCTGGCATACCCGAGAGTGTGATCCACAGCCCGAAGATCAGGTATCGAGTAATCAACCTCCCACATAAACAATAACATAATCATGAACAATCATAATAAAAGTGCGGAAGATAAACCATAGATCCAATAAGGAAAGAATGAATCATAAATAAATCAGAATACTAGACATAATCAGAGTGTCAAACAGATAAGTAAAGTGAGGCAAAAATCCCACTCTACAACCAGCGGAAAAGTAGCTCTAAAAGATAATAAACTAGACAAAATCTAATCCCAGTAGCAAGTACAATGGGTAACTAAATTGTTCTCCACTTTATAGACAACATCCTTATAAGTGTAAATCTCATAAATGGCACAAGGACGCTTCCACTCAATGGTCAGACTAAGCATCGTACGGAGCATAACCACTCGCGGAATCTTCAGTGTAATTGTGGTAACCGCAATCACCTTCCTGGAGATATGCCTCTTCGCCTTGCGCTTCTTCATAGGAACCGTCATAGTACTCAGTACCTGCAGGATAGTCTAACAAACATTGTACAATAAAGGAATGAGTTTCAAAGAAACTCAAGTAAGGCGATTAAATCCATAATAACATAAATGGCAAGATTTCAGAACAAACATAAATGCAATATGATATGAGACAAGCAATGAATGAATGAATCTAACTCTATATATGCTGGTCTCTATTGGCAGACATGCTTTAAGTCATAGCACCATACTTCTTTGGGAAGGTCCGCTCACATCCTCAACCATTTAAGATATCTTGGATTCTCTCACGGATCATTTCACCGGCCTTGAGCAGCCGATTGGTAATGGGTCCTTCATCCCTCAGGACTAACCATGGCAGGGCGTTAAGTCAACACACTCTCTCAACCCCATTTGGCATAAGTACCGGCGCATGTCAGGGAAAAACCTAGCCAAATGCAAGTCTTCTACTTAGTTACATCAAGTTAGATCCAGATACGTCCATTCCTCGTCCCTGACGATCCTTTCCGGTATCCTTCACACTAGAGTCCTCATAGTCCCTGACTACGGATTCATCAACCCTATTGATCATCCACATATGGTAAACGGGAAGCTCTCACGTCCTCTCACGGGTTGGTTACCGGTCTTAAGCGCCCGTGAGCCCAAGTCTAACCATATGCAACCCTACCAATAAATGGCCCCCACAATGTGATTCCTGTCCTCTCACGGGTTGGTTACCGGTCTTGAGCACCCATGAATCCCCATTGCTACCACGGGTCGTTCGGTCTCAATACCCCTCCAATTAGGGTCTGACATAACGGGACATCCTAGCCAAACACTACTAGACAGTCCTAGATATGTCATCCAACAGTTTAGGAAGGTGTCCAGAGGGCATCTCCGGAAACATCCCATAATATTCCCGTAGTAGTCCAAGGACAGAAGTGTCAAAAGGACACCTCTCCTTTCCAAACCATACTTAAGCATACGCATGCATCAATTCATATCATCACATATATGATAACTTCATATATGGAAAGAAATCAGTAATTACAATCACTTGTATATAATTGGTAAGTAAATCATACATGAATCAATTTAAGCAATGCTACTATAATCAAGGTTATGCAACAGTAGTATATCATTGTAAGAATCTAATTTAGGAAACATATCAATGATATTCAAATATAGAAACTAGATTCATGCTATCTATGTAATTAAGGAAATAACCATCCTTACCTTTTATAACTCGCAAAGGAATCCTAAGAAATCAAGTAAGATCTTGGCAAACTTGAGAAGAAGGTCCTAAACAAGTGTATACAACATATTAGGAAAGATCCCTAACAGAAAAAGATACCAAAACATCCAACACAGACCAATTCCGGAGTTGCTTGTACTCATTGGTCGAGTGGATTGGTCGATCGGTCCAGTCGACCAATCAGTCGACCAATGCAGACAGTAGCCTAAAAAAAACCGAGTTTTAAGATATGAAATCCGAATTTGGTGGTTCAAAAGGGTACTAATCAAGGGGTAGACTACATCAGTAGTATTCTAACATATAGGGGACCTCAAAACACTAATCCAATCAAGCCATCAAGATCCAAATTAGGAAACAAAAAGTTACCATAATTAGATCAACCATGGATCTTGATGAATTCGAAATAGAAATCAAAGACAAGAACAATAGGAGGATGGATCATTGCTTCAGGTAAAGGTATCATGAAAACATACTTAGATCTTCAAGGAAATAGGCTTAAAAGCATAAATCTAAATAAGGAAACAAAACCTACCATATATGTAACTGCCATGATTCATGAAGAACACATAGTATGGTAGAAGAGAACAACTAGAGATTGATAGATCATGGATCATGAAAAGAAAACACAGCAATTAACTACTAACATGATCAATATAGAAGATCCAAGGAGATCAGAATTCAAATCAAAAGTTTAACAAAGATTAGATCATGGTTTGATCATGATTCCTTCAAAAGCTTGCAATGATCATGGTTAAGATCATTGTTCTAGCCTCTAATCCTTAGGATGATCATGAGAGACAAGTCCAGAGATGTTTGCAACAGAGAATGCAGCATCTCCTCTACTGTCTCAACTCAAAAAGGAAAGAAAATAAGAGATAGAGGAGAAGAAGAGAGTGTAGACATACCTTTTGATGCAAAAGGAAGAGTTTCAACGAAGATCCGTCAAGAAAATCACCAAGGATGCAAGGGAGATGACTTGCAGAGGTCTTTGGTTCGTTCCAAAGAGTTTGGAGGCAGCAAATACAAAGTAGACTCGAGATTGGACTTAAATAGAGCAAGAAAAACCTAATTGCCAAAGACAACACTCATTGGTCGAGTGGATTGGTCGACTGGTCCAGTCGACCAATCAGTCGACCAATGCTGACAGCAAATCCAAAACAGGGAATTGAAGACCCAGATCAAATCCAATCCTAAAGGGGTTTTGCACACATGTCAAGTGACTTACCTAATAGGTAGAAATGCCTTCAAACCAAGATAGAGAGCACTCCAAGTCCATCAACTAATCCGATCTTCATCAAGATTCAGTTTCCATAAATAGAACTTCATCATCAACTTTCATGGATTCAAAGCCAGACACCAAGTCCTCTACTGGGATGGCCCAAAGCTGACTTCTTACTTTACTTCGGGTCATCGGACCTACAAATAACAAGGTTTCCGGGTCAAGGTTAGAGCTGGGTTTTACACTTGATGTAGGACATGAAGAAGCTAAACCATTGATGGGAGAGAGGCTTAGTGAAGATGTCAGCAAGCTGGTCTTTGTTGGAGAGAAATCGAACTTAGAGGTCTCCCTTGGTAACTTTATCAAGAACAAAATGGAAGTCTATCTCAACATGTTTGGTTTGTGCATGGAAGACAGGATTGGCAGTGAGATAGGTGGCCCCCACATTATCACACGAAAGAATTGGAGTGGAAGGCAGATATACGGATAATTCATGCAACAGAGATTGTGACCAAGTAAGCTTGGCAGTGGCATTAGTGAGAGCACGATATTCAGCCTTTGTGCTTGAGCAGGCCACAATGTTTTTCTTCTTCAAACTCCAAGAGATAAGGTTACCTCCCAAAAATATAGAATAACCACTAGTAGATTTGTGATCATCAGGGAAGCCTGCCCAATCAACATCTAAAAAAGTAGATAAACTAAGTGGAGAGTCACGATGGAAAAGAAGTCCTTGTGAGGAGGTTCCATTTAAGTAGCCAGGAATCCGTTTAACGGTAGATCGGTGATCGACCATAGGAGAGTGCATAAACTGAGAGACTTTATTTACTACAAATTGGATATCGGGCCTAGTCATGGTCGCATATTGAAGGGCACTGACAATACTGTAATACATCGTAGGACCAGCCATTAATTTGCTTGTAAACTTGCTTAACTTGTTAGTAGTGGAAACTGGTATAGAGAGTGGTTTGCAATCAGTCATATTTGCTTGCTTGAGAAGATCTTGAATGAACTGTCTTTGAGACAAATGTAGACCATTAGAAGATTGAGTGACATGCCCAAAAAATAATGAAGAGGACCCAAATCCTTTGATGTAAAAACAGAGCCAAGATCCCTGAGAAACTGGGCTAAGAGGTCGTTAGAACTACCAGTCAGGATAATATCATCACCATAGATCAACATAAAAACAATGCCATGAGGACTTTGAAAGGTATACGGTGAGGTGTCAGTCTTGGACCCAACAAAACTATACTCAAGAAGATAAGAGCTACGCCTATCAAATCAAGCTCGTGGGGCCTACTTTAAACCATAAAGAGAGCATTGAGGTTTGCACACATAATTAGGGTGATGTGTATCAATAAAGCCAGGAGGTTGCTTCATAGAGACTATTTCATTAAAAAACCATAAAGAAAGGCATTCTGAATATCCAGTTGTCTGATATGCCAATAATGAGAGACTGCTAGGGCTAAGACTAGACAAATAGTGGTATGTTTAACCACAGGACTAAAGGTTTCATGGTAGTCTAAACCTTCCTGTTGAATGAATCCTTTTGCCACCAGGCGGGCTTTGTACCTGTCAATGAAGCCATCTACCTTGTGTTTGACCCAAAAAATCCATTTGCAGCCAATAACATTGTGAGAGGGAGATGGCGGAACTAAATACCAAGTTTCATTCTTCAATAAAGCAGTGAATTCTTCGTCCATAGCTTTCTACTAATGAGGGTATTTGTTGGCAATGGTAAAAGAGGTAGGCTTTAGGTGGAAATGTTCAAGTTGGGAAGAGGAGAGGAAAGCCTTAGGGTTTGCCTTTGATCTTGTGATCAAGGGATGAGTATTAACCATAGGATGAGAGGTAGAGGATGGGAGGGGTTCACTAGAGTCATAGGGAAGATCATTGATAAGGTTAATAGGAGATTCGACCAGGGTAGGGGAAGGTAGAGTTGGTTTGGCTAGGGTAGGAGATGGGGGAAAGGGTTCGGCCAAAGGAGAGACTCCAGAAGTTATGGGGGTTGTGGGGGAGTTAGAGGTGGAGTGGGATCTAGTGAGAGGAGGAGGGGAATAGGACACTTTAGGAGAAGCCAATCTAGGTGGAGGTCCTATAATGGAGGGAAGTGTTGGATGGGGAGTGGAGTTGTGCAATTTTGGAGGAGGCCCTAAAAGAGAGGGAAGTTGTGGGGTAAGGGATGGGGTTACCGCATTGGCATGGAAAGGAAATTGCCACTCATCAAAGACAACATGGCGAGAAACTAGAATTTTACCATTGGCTGGATTGTAACACTTATAACCTTAATGGCTGGAACTATATCCCAAGAAGACACGCAAAGTAGATCGAAATTCTAACTTGTTCTTGTTATAAGGTCTTAAACATCAGTAGCATGCACAACCAAAAATCCTTAAAAGTCATAGTTAGGCTAGACTCTAAATAACTTAAAATGAGGAGAAGTATTGCGCAACACTTGGCTAGGTAACCGATTTCTTAGAAAATCAATAGTTTCAAAAGTATGCATCCAAAACTAGGCAAGAGGCATGGGCTAAGAGAGTAAACCTAGTTTCCACAATATGCCGATGTCAGTGTTCAACAACCCCATTTTGTTCATGAGTGTGAGGGCAAGAAAGTCTATGGTCAATACCATGTTCTTGAAGAAAAGAAGAAATGGTTCAGTGTTCACCTCCCCAATCACTATGAAACCGCTTAATATGGGGAGAAAAGAGATTCTCAACAAGTAACTTGAATCTCTTAAAAATATTAACAACCTTGGATTTAACAGCCATGATATAAAAAAAATAAACTTATTGATATCATCCACAAAAATCACATAATAGCGAAAATCCTCAATAGACTCAACAGGAGAGGGTCCCCAAACATTCGAAAAAAATTAAGTCCAAAGGCCCATCAAAAACAGAATTAGAGGAGTGAAAGGGGAGTTTGTGACTCTTCCTTTTTTGACAAGCATCACAAACATAAACAAAATCATTTGAACTGATTGGAAAATGAAAAGTAGAAATTAAATTATGAACAACTTTAGAGGTAGGATGCCCTAATCTTGAGTGCAAATTTTCAAAAGAGGTTTTCTCACCAACAAAAGCATTGGGTTGGGAGCCCAATCGAATTTGGTATAGCCCATCCTTAACACTGCCCTAAAGGAGACAATTCCCCATCGATTGATCCTTCACATAACATATATCAGAATGAAGTTTGACATTGCATTATTATCCCGTGAAAATTGGGAGACAGATAATAAGTTCTTATAAATAGAGGGCACATAAAGAGAAAATTTTATATGAATTGGAGAAGATGCAGTGCCAATACTAATGTTACCAGTATTATTTATGGGAAGGCCAACACCATTGTCAATTCGAGCCTGATCTTAACCATGGTAGGGTTGAGCAATGTGTAGATTCTCCAAAGAGTTGGTGATATGATGAGTAGCACCGGAATCAGGTTACTAATTTTCATCTGGAATAGAAGTACTCGAAATTTCAGAAATATTCACATAAGGAGGGGTATGAGTGGTACCTTGAATGACATGGTTGAAACATGGATAACAAACTTTAGCCTTGTGTCCTGGATGATCACATATCTAACAAATAGGACGGTTACCATTCTGAGATGAGGGCTAACATGTAGAAGAACCAGAATGCGGAAAAGAGTGACCACGACCAGATCTGCACCTCTATGAAAAATGCCCCCTAAAGGGCTGTCTTGGAGGCTGAATGGTGGAGGATTGGGTGCTTGCCATGTTTGTCATTGGAGAAGGAGCATCAACAATATTCAGTTCATCATGTAACCTTATCTCATGAATTAACGACATACCTCGTAATTCATCATAAGAGATAGGAGAAGAACGAGTGATAATAACAGTCACAAAGGGAGAGTATTCAACTCCCAAACCATTTAAAATATGGAGACATAGTTCATCATCATTCACAGGCTTCCGAACAGTAGCCAATTGGTTAGAAATATTCTTAATAGGAAGAAGGTAGTCATGGATTGTATTGTTAGCTCTTCGAATATTTTCAAGTTGAAGACAAAGTTGCATGATACGAGCAGAAGAGCAAGTAGAATAGATTTTCTCAAGTTTCGACCAAACTTCTTTGGAGGTTGTACAACCAACAACTTGTGCATGAATCGGTTCAGTGAGAGAAGCAATGCTCCAACTGTGAAATCCCTCACAAACCCTAACCCAAAAATCTATGTTGTAGGTCTGAAGACCCAAAGTCAAGGTAGAAGATAGTTGTGGACCCTCTCTATTGAACCCATTGGCTCTGACCTAGAACCAATGGAGATTGATAGTGAAGATTCGATTATGGAAACCTTGAACAACTTTGAGAGAAGATGTAGCTTGAATGATGATGAACTTGGGAAATGGACTTTGAGTATTGTGTTGGCACCTTCGGAAGGTCCTACACAATTAGGTAAGACCCTTTTTTAAGTTGAATGAGGACTCAGTGGTCGATTTGGCTTCTGGAGACCAAAATTCAGCTATTGATTAAAGGGGGCTCCTTTAGTTGATTGCTTTGGTCGCCGCAAGCAACCAAGACAAGCGACCAAAGCAGTCTAGGGATAGAGTTGTCTATTTTGGGGAAATTAGGTTTTTGGAGCCCTATATATTCAAACTTCGATCTAATTCTACCACTTTGCCTCTTAGCCTCTGGAGAATGTGAAGAACCCTAGAGCTTCCTCCTCAAGCCCAAAGTTGATTCCAAGCATCCAAGCAAAGTTCCTCCATTGAATCTTCTTCTACAAGGTTAGTATTTGATACTATACTCTATTGATCTACTCTCTCTACTGTATCTACTCTTTGTTTTGATTGTGAGGAAGGTCTTACACTACTATAATGACTTAATCTTTGATCCTCATAATCTTAGAGTGAATTTCCATTCACTCTATTCTTTCCGTAGACAATACGGAGTGATTTCGGTGTTTAACCTAGCATGAAGACCATGATCTATTCTTACTTGAGTTGTTTGATTCTAATCTATGTTAGATGTGTTCCTAGGTTGTTTTCTAAGCATGATCTACTATTTTCTTCTCTCTAGGATGAATCCCATTCATTTTTCAGTGAGAAACCGCGGTTCAAGCCTATTATGTGATTTATTGGATTTTTATTCCATTGACCTTAATTGGTGTTTAGATCTTCATAGATAATCTTAGTATGTTGTTTTAGATTTTCCTATTAATTTTGGAGTGTTCTGATGTTAAACGAAGAGTTTTCAACCAAAGTTGGAAGTTATTGTCTGTACACAGTAGCTTTGGTTGCCCAAGGCTACCAAAGGGCCAAGCGACCAAAGGGAGCCCAGACAACAACTTTTGCCTGTTTTGTCTCCGTTTCATCTCCAATCATTAGGGTTTGTTCTTTATACTCTCTACATGTTTGTTTAGGGTTGTTTTGGTGATTTTGGACTTGCTCTTTGATCTCATTCTTCAGAGTTTACTATTTGAATACGAGGTGAGTACGCTCACTCACATTTTGCACAATTACATGCTTTTGATATATTAGGACTTATATGAATGTGCTAGCTACTGTAGTTATACTTTTTGTATATTGTTATACTTCTGTAATTACAGTTTGCTCTTCATGATATGGTTTACATACTTGTATTGAATGTGATTGATTTAATTGTGAGTTGGACTCTATTGTGATATTTATGGAATCATGATGTGTTGTGATTGCCTAAGTGTGGTTGTGGATTGGGGAATGCCCTTTGGCGCTTTCCTCAACTACTGGATGACATACCTAGGTTGGGTCTAGATGAGTTTGGCTAGGGAACTCTATCATATCTGATCCTATCGGAAGGGGTATTGAGACCAAGTGACTCGTGGCATCAATGGGGATTGGTGGGTGCTCAAGACTGGTAACCAACCCGTGAAAGGACACAATCACATTGTGGGGGCCATTCATTGGTAGGATCGCACATAATAAGCCTGGGCTCATGGGCGCTCAAGATTGGTAACCAACCTGTGAGAGGACATAAGAGCTTCCCGTTTATTATATCTGGATGACCAATAGGGTTAAGAGTCTACGTATCCGAGAGGGAAATAATGACTCTAGGGAGGGAGATACCGGAACAGACTACATAGGCACGGAAGGGAGGCTATCATACCGGAACAGACTGTCTAGTGCATGGAAGGGAGGTATCCGACTCCGAGTAGATGTGACACAGTAGATGACTTGATTGGGCTAGGTATAACCCTGACACGCGCCAGTACTCATACCAATGGTGGTGAGCGATAGTGTTGACCTAAACCCCAGCCATGGAATGTCCTAGAAGGATGCATAACCCAATTACCGCGGAGAACCCAAAAGACGTGCTTCAAAGCTGTGAGGGAAGAGTGAATGAGACCTACTAAGAGGAGTATGGTGTTCTATCTTAATGCGTGTCTGCCACTAGAGACCAGCATATATAGAGTTAGAAGCATACTTGCATTCATGGTTTCATATCATAGCATCATGCATGTTTTGAACTGCTTGTAGTTGTTTATTGTGATTGAATTACTTGCTGAATTCTGTTGAGCTAACCCTTCGGGGGATATGTTTTTAGATTCTGTTGCAAGCACCGATAACTTCAAGAACCAAGACTACAAAGCCATGGCGAGTGACCGATATCCTATGCAAAGTGTTGGCTATTACGAAGATAAAAGTGAAGATCCCTTGTGTGACTATGAAACGTACCATTTAGTCCAATCTTCGAGCTAGTGTGACCGTTTTTGGATACGAGAGTCTGTGAATACCATCATACTTTATTTGAGTTGAAAGAGATGTATGATTAGACGCGGATTGATTTTTAACTCCTTAGTCTTTATTCTTTTATATTTTTATCCAATTGTAATAGCTTTAGAGTTACTTTAGAGTTTTGATCTACTCTTCTGCATTTGACCTATAGAGTTATTTTCCGCTATACTCTATAACTGTTCTTTGATTGGTATAATTTTATTCCACACTCTGATTATACTTTAAGATTTTATTCTTTGACTCGTGATTGTGTTATTGTGCAATGTGGGTATATGATCGCCCTAAACTTGATCATGGGACTTGTGGATCACACGTCTGGGTATCGTAGATAGGGTACTGGCTGGGGGGATGTGACACCAATACATAAGTAACTGATCTTGACGGTTCCACTTATGATAGGCTGAATTAGATATGAAAATCTCAGCATCATCTTTGGCAGGGATGGTAGCGGGTGGGTAAGAAGAAGAACCATCCACAATACCAAATAAGTCATATGTCTTCAAAAGTGGCACAATCTAAGATCTCCATAATAGATAATTTGTTTCATTTCAGCTTCATTTGAAAAGAAGCCATTAAGCAAAGGAAAATGATGATTAACTTGGTGCTATGTGCCATGCTAAAGTCCATAATTTCCAAGAGAGAGAGAGAGAGAGAGAGAGAGAGAGAGAGAGCGTTTTTAGAGAGTGAGGGAGAGAGGAAAACGTGGGGGGGGGGGTAGAGAGAGAGAGAGAGAGAGGATGAGAAAGTTTGACAAGAGATTTACGTAGTTCGGTTGATTTTTGCAACCTATGTTCATAGGAATGTGATTTGCTTCCTTGAGATTGATTGTAGTTCAGATTACATATTTATAGTTACAAGAATCATGTGCAACATTAATCTTGGATTCTTACTCTAGAGTTTGAATTACACACTATCTATTTGTGTTTGGTACGAACTATGTCTCCTGTGTTTACAACTCTGAGTCTGATCCACTTGTAGATAAGATGTAATCTGCTGGAGTCTCTTAAGTAATTGAGTTTGAGCCTGATTCTTGAGGCTTTGCACACATGGATGAGGTTGTTGAGTTTGAGTGGAGTTCTTGTAGTTTTGCACGCTTGGAGGTAGTTGAGTTTGAGTGGAGTTCTTGAAGCCTTGACACATGGAGTGATAGCGGCTATGGCAACCTTAGATTTGGCTAGGGTTGCTTGTGGTTTTTTTATTCTGCCCTCAGATTGCGAAAAACTAGAATTATCCTTAACAAACATAGATCATGAGAACGAAACCCTAACCGCAAACTGAAGAAAACGAAAAGTTAAAATCTAGAGCCCATGGAAAGACCCGCTCGATGATAATGTCAGAATAATTTCCAGGCGAACCAAAATTGGTTCCCATTGTTGTTTATTTACAATCAAATAACAGTACATGGAACCATATGGATTTAAAAGAACATTTAGGTAATATCCTTAACACTCACCAAACCCTATCCTATTGCACCCATACATATTGCAAGTAGATTTGGATGAACCTACTATTAATTAGCCGAGTTCACACAGGGAACGAGATTAAGGAGAACCACTCACTATATATGGTCATTCTTCATTTGTGAAGTTTTTCTACGATCTAATTTAACTTTGTCACCATAAAGAATAGAGATCTAGCTACCTACGGAAGCATCCCTCAGTTTTTTCTGTTTTTAGTTTTTTGGGTAGCAAGAAACATCCCTCAGTTTATAGGACATGTATCCTAGATATCTGCAACTCATGATTCTTGGTAACCGTGTAGAAGCTCATTCTTAGATACAAGTCTTTGCTTGTCAACCCTTTGAAAAATAAGTTTAAAAATCATAGTCCATTAGAAGAATAGCTCCAACATCTGCCAAAAGAAAAATTAATGCCTAATGGATAAGTTATGGGGATGATTAAAGTATTCATTCTGACAAATCCAAATAAGAGAAGGATGGATCCAGTTTTCTGCATGTGCCTTTTTGTTTAATTTACTCATAAATTTCCTACAAAAGTCTTGTGGTTTGTTTGATATGAGAGTTCCAGAACTTTGCCCAGTAACAAAGGGAGTCAGAAATGGATATTTAATTCCAACTGTGGATCCATTAATTAGATAAAGAAAACGAAAAAAGATTAGATCTGAACTTCCAGAGAATGGCTTAGTTAAAAAGACCAGTCCTCAACAGTAAGAGTTTATTTTTTTTGTAAATCAGGGGCAAAGTTTCATTGTATATTTAGATTTAGATTGTATATAAAAAAGCTGTTCTAAGATGTAGTCAAGATGCACATAAACTAACCCGAATTAATCTCAAATCCGAAAAAAATGAAAAAAAAAAAAAAAAAAAAAAAAAAAAAAAAAAAGAAGAAAAGAAAAAAGAAAAAGAAGAAGAAGATAAAATAAAGAAAAGAAAGAAGAAGCTTGGATCGGGAAGGACCTGATTCACCTAAAAGATGTCATTGAGTGAATCACATTTCCCCCCTTATAAGTGAACATTTGTATTAAGATGGAAGAGGGAATTTTCAAGTACATATTAGAAAAAAGAAAACCCTATCCTTCACTCAAAGCTGAGAATACAACTTAGCTATCAAGTGAATCAAATTCCGAATTCTTGAGCCTATGCATCTCTTCTTAACTCAAGACATACAGAAATAGGCAACCTTTCTATCTGATACGGGAGATATCACAATCGAACCGGGTCCGCCCATGGTTCGACCCTCGACCCCAGTCAGGAAGAAGTGCACCGATCCGCATCCGTGCGGCCCGGGTTTACTTGATAACTTGCTAAGGAAGTAAAACTGCTCAGTCAACAAGCACGTCCGAATCCGTGATACTCGGAGCCAACGGATCGTCAACAGATGGTTAAACGACATTTATGGGAGCAAAAGATCGTGCTTACTTGGGTAACTGCCACTCTATGATCGTAGTTATCCATTATCCTACCGCGAACGGATTTATTAGTAACGGATCTAATCGTTAAGATTGGACGGCCACCCGAAGAAGGTTTGAGTAAATCCAACGAAGGAGATTCGAGGGTAAACCCTATATAAACACGACCTACTTTCAAGAGAGGTATCTAAATCTTATCCTCAATATTCGTATTCATACTTTTGCTCTGTGCTCAAACAGAGCCTATTGTGATCAGTTCATCAGCTAACTTAGCCTTCGAAGGTGGACTCCCGACCTCAGCGGTCGGGCCACATCTGACGATTGTTTTTGCAAGTCATCCATCAGAGATCTAAGGCTGAGCAGATTTTGGAAGCATCATTTGGCGCCGTCTGTGGGAAACGCTTTAGAAAGCCATGGTTACCAGATCATCGGCGGCAACAGCAGTGGCTTAGGAAGAAGCTGAAGTACAACTTCCTAGAGGGAGTAATCCAGAGGATATCCCTGAAGGAAGTCGACCCCATGAAGTTCGAGAAGATGGTGGTCAGGGGGGTAATGATCCATTACACCCTCCTAATCCACTCCAACAGCAATTGGATCAACTAAAGCTCCAACTTCTGGAGGTGAACCAAACGCTTTGTACGTTGGCTAGGCAAGTGGTGGCGCCGCAGGCTCCTGATCAACGTGAAGCGGTAAGGCTTATGGGAGAAAGGGAGGAAATAATTGCCTCTCTTCCACCAAGACGTTCTCCACGAAGGGAAGGAAGGCTTCAAGAGGACCAAAATGTTGGTCAGAATTTTCGAGAAAATGCTCTGAGACAGGACGGAGAACCAAGAAGAATGGGAGAACTCCTTAGAAGAGATGCAGCTGCGTTAAATGCGATACGAAGTTTAATGAATGAAGGATTATGCAGAACCCTCGTTCGACAAACGGGTCCAGTTCAAACCAAGCCCTCGGAATTGCCTGAACGCTTGGTCTGAGGGGGCTTGTGATACGGGAGAAATCACAATTGAACCGGGTCTGCCCATGGTTCGACCCTCGAGATCGGTCGGGAAGAAGTGAACCGACCCGCATCTATGCAGGCCGGGTTTACTTGATAACTTGTTGAGGAAGTAAAACTGCTCAGTCAACAAGCACGCCCGAATCCGTGATACTCGGAGCCAACGGATCGTCAACAGACGGTTAAACGACATTTATGGGAGCAAAAGATCGTACTTACTTGGGTAACTGCCACACTATGATCGTGTAGTTATCCATTATCCTACCACGAATGGATCTATTAGTAACGGATCTAATCGTTAAGATTGGACGGCCACCTGAAGAAGGTTCAAGTAAATCCAACGAAGGAGATTCGAGGGTAAACCCTATATAAACACGACCTACTTTCAAGAGAGGTATCTAAATCGTATCCTCAATATTCTTATTTATAATTTTGCTCTGTGCTCAAACAGAGCCTATTGTGATTAGTTCATCAGCTGACTTAACCTTCAGAGGTGGACTCCTGACCCCAGCGGTCGGGCCACATCTGACAATTGTTTTTATAGATCATCAATCAGAGATCTAAGGGCTGAGAAGATTTTGGACGCATCACTATCTAACCTGATATTTGAGTTTTAGTCGCAGATGTTGGTAAAAAAAATATGCTATCATATTAGCTTCTATAGAACAATGATAATGAGTGTAATGATGTTTTTGTTTTGAACCATGATGAAAACTGAAGGCGATTCATGCTTCTGTTCGTGTGTAAAACATATTAGATCTATGTGTTTTGTTTAGTCGCTGTAATTTCTTGGTGTTCATTTTAACACATGATAGATGAAATGTCATGTTGACATATTTTTTCTATACTTGTACTGCATAGAGCCATAGAGCATTTTGCAAAAAGATTATCGTTTTCCTGGCATGCCAGTTAGGAAAAGAACCTTTGATTAAACAAATCACTAATGTCATTGAGATTTTCCATATTTTTATGGAAACATTTCTGTATGGTAAACTACTAATTTATGTTCTTTAAGTAGATAAAAATTATAGTTCTTTGTATTATCCAGATTTTTATGGGGAAAGTATACCTTTTTGCTGCAACTATGTGGATCCCTAGATGGATCCATTGTTCAACAGACAGTGTTATAGAATTTGGGATTATCAGCAATGTGGGAAAGCTCATAGAATTTTAATAAAGACAACAAGTTTGAAGTGTCTACGAATCCAGAAAAGACACATGAACAAACCTAGCTGTGTAGGCCACCCACTATCCCATCATCCAACTAATACTCCACTGTGACCAGAAAACAACACCATTTGATTTGTCTTCTAGGCTCTAGCTTTCCTTGTATATTAATTTGGATTTCTCACTCTTTTTTCCAGTTTAGAATTAGTGTTTTGTTATTTGTAGATGTGAAGGTCAAAACAATAGAACAAGATCTAAGCCCTCATAGTTCCTATTGCATTGTCATCTTCTAACTTATGCTAAGAAGCTAGAGGTTCAATGGGTCCAATTGGGTTGGGATGGGTTGATTAGATCGGTTTGGGTTGGAGCCGGTCTATTCTAAAATATATATTTTAGAAAAACAAAAATGAAAAATAAAAGATTTGATCCAATTAAGGAACATAAGCTAAACTAGAGAAGCACTACTGAGGAAGGTTAGAAGGGTAAAGACAAAGGTGGCAGCGGACAGAGCTTGAATCATGTCGGCACGTAAGAGAGAGATATGAAAATAGATTATGAAAGTAATTAATTTAATAAAGCATGTTTTATAGTAATAAAATAATAGTGAATGATTCATTGATTAGTGTAAAGTGGGCCTGAATTAGTGTCTGACAGCTATTGAAAAGCCTTCCAACCCGACACCGTAACCTCCGTTGCGAGATAAACGGGGTTTTGTTTCACACGCTCCCCATGGGTGGGTCAGACCCATCTTCGGTTCACATGCATCCATGTGGGCCTAAGATTTTGAATCATTTAGGGTTCATTTGATCTCAATAATTTTTTTTTTTTTTTTTTTTTTTTTTTTTTTTTACATCTAACATTAAGGAGAGTTGAATCTATGACCTCTTCACTTAAAAGATTTTGGCTATTACCTCTTTATTTGACCTCAATCAGGGTTTTTTTTTTCCCTAGATTTGACAATTTTGGATATTATTAGAAATGGGACTATTGCGCATATTACGAAGGAGAATCAAATCCTAACCTCTTCACTAAAAGGCATTGATCACTGCAAGCAGGTCAACTCTTAGTGTATTGATCTAGGGTTTCATTTTACAAGAAAGGTAACAGCACATATTTGCCATTGGAGCCGATGGCTGGTGTGCAATATATGTTCATGTGTGCCTATTGGGTCATGTGCAAAGGAGACTAGTTGTCATAAGCTTATTGGAATTGGTTAGATCTCCCTAATGTGGCCTTAAGGAGAGAAATCAAATCCAGGAAAGTTGAGCTCTTTTGGAAGAGACACTTTTATATATAGAGGATGCTGGGGATATTACATATGCCATTCGCCAGGGTTGAACCTACAATCTCTTAACCAAGAGGCATGGGTCTTACCACCCCATTTTCCCTGCACTGGCAGTTAAGCTCTTGTTCGCTATCTATGCACCGTGTGTCCCTTTTAAGATCCAACGACGGTTGATAAAAATTTCAAGGTCAACCGTTGGATTTGAATAAGGGATATTTGGCACACACATGGCCATGCAGCAAAAACAAATTTGGGAATCTTTACATCAGTTAAAGTTCGTATATATTATCTCAGTAGCTAGATTAGATAGGTGGACCAAATAGAGTTCAATGAATGAAATTGATATGGCGTTAAGTCTTGACTTGAGCCAAATATGGCATTTTCTTTTTCTTTCTCTTTCAACAAAGGTTTTTCGGCCTTTAGCCTAACCATTGCGTCGAGTTCATACACCACATGAACTAAGTGATACTAGGTTCAATGAAAACCATTCAAATTTTACATAAAAGCAGTGAAAAGCACTGATATTCACATGTAAGTGAAATTCAGAACTACTTCCTTTTGGGTTCAGATACAACACTTTTATTCTTATTTTTCGCAACATTTTTTTATTTTTAAAATCTTTTCCTTCTACCCTTTTATTCTATCATTCAAGAGAACCATTCAAGAGCTTTCATGGAATAGTAGTGAAGAAGACTAAATATTCCCATTCGAATAGGCCAAGGATATGATGAGTTAAATTCAAGACCTCATATTACTTGAGGGGATTACCTATTGCTAATTGAACTATCCCTTGGGGTTTAGCTATGACACTTTATTCCTATCTCAAAAGAAAACAGTTTCTTTTTAAATCTTTTCCTTTTAATCTTATTCGTACAAGAAAACCATTCAACTTTCATGGAAAAAACAGTAAATTTTCTCTTTGGATTGGCCCAAGGATAAGAAAAGTTAAACTCAAGACCTCCTATATTACTTGAGGGGATTATTTGTTGCTAACTCAACTATCTCTCGGGATTCAAATATAACGGTTCTATTCCTTATTTTCACAGAAAATTTTTGCATACCCTTTTAGGCTTTTTATACAACAAAATTAGAAGAATATCAAAATCAATAATGGCTGATTTATTGCTTCGACACAGTCATAATTGTCAAATTGGATCTAAGATTACAATCTTTGGTGCTGGCATTCTTATGATTCTATCTCCTTTCCCTCACTCAAGGGTCACCTTTTTCCCCTAATTTTAAATAAGAGAGAGCACTTTATCCAGAAAAAGAAAAATTAAAATTAAAATTAAAAAAAAAGAAAAAAAGAAAAGAAGAAAAGACTAAAATATACATCATTCGGTCTTCCCTTCACTTTTTATTATTGAGAAAATATTTCTTTTTTGTTTTTTTGTCTTTAAATTGAAGAGATGAAAAAAAAATTGGTCGATCACTATATGGATCTAATATTCTTTTACCAAAAATAAAAAGAAAATCTAATATTCTTCTCGGGATTTCCCCATTCCCCTATAAATACATGATCTCCTTCCCAACCCTAAACCTACCTCTCCTTCCCAACTTCCTCATCCTTCCCCCCCTTCCATGATAGCCTTTTCCAGATCTCTCTTCGCCCCTTCCATTATAGCCTTTTCAGATGTCTTTCTCCCTGAGAATAGTCATCTATCCATGAAATAGGGTTAGGTTTGTTGTTCAGAGGAGGTTCAGAGAATCAGAAAATTCGCTTCACTGAGAATATATCAAAATTTGGTCCTCTTCGTATTCTTCCACAGCTTTCTTGAACTGCATGGATTGGCGTGGAATGGCTGATCAGGAGTGCAGTGAGTTATGGTTTCTGCAGTTCAATAAAGCTGTGGGATAACACGGAGAGTTAAGGCCTGATCAGGGTCTTGATTCCTAACTATTATCATCCAAAATTGGGTTTGGATCTAGATTGTCTCTCTAACTAACTGCAATTTTCATCTTAGTTGTTTGATCATTCTATTTTCTTCTCTGTATAACTGCTAACAGTTGTGATATTTTCTTGGTTTGAAACTTAAACTTGAATCAGGTTTTCGTGATTTCTAGCTTTATTGTTAACTACTGCTCTCTGATGATTTTCTTGTCGTAACTCTTTAATCTGGATAGATCTGATAATGGTTATCATAAATGAATGTAATTCTATATTTTGACAGATCAAACGAAGATCTTACTTCGTCGCTGCAGCATTTAGTCTAATTTGTGGAAACAATTCTCTCCTTTTTCATCTTCTTTTGTGGAGTAGGAGACTATAAAATCTTAAACCAAAAGACACATTATCAATATCGAATGGCTGTGGTTGAAAGGAATATTATAGTTTCTGATGTTGATGGCTGTCATTTTTGAATTCTTTTATATTAATGTCAAGCTTTAGATTCCATTGCTAGTTATGAACCATTGATGCAGGTTTTCTGTTACCCAAAAAAAAAATGTAGGTTTTCTGATGAAGGGTTGGAAGACACCAACACAATAATCGATGATCTTAATGGAAAGAAAGTAAATTAAGATTTGTGTTATCTTTACAGCTTTTTAAAATTTTGAAGGGCTTATGTCTTCTTGTTTTTTTTTTTGGTAAAGCTTATGTCTTCTTGTTCCTTGTATCTAGATCTTATAAACTGGTTGATGATTATGTTTTTGATTATAGTAACTTATATTCTATGTTTTAGGGTCAGAAGCAGATTTTTTTTGGGGGTAAGGGTCTGAATCAGAATAATTACTCCAATAATTGCTTTATGGGGTCACTTTGATTTGTTAATTATTTCATCTTCTTAATTAAAATCCTTTTTTTTAATCTTTTCTCCACTAATCTAACTCTCTTATTTATGATTTTTTAGGGAAAAAGACAGGTAAGAATTATGGCGAATGTGCAGGAATCTCATGCATATGGTATGCAGCAGTTGCAGAAATATTATTTATCTGTCAAGTGATGAATGTACAAGTGATATATATGGTCATCTTTCTTACATGCCCTTGGTGTTTGTTACAATGTGAATGTACATAACAGCTTTATTTCTCATCATGAAGAACAGTTTCTTCAGACAAATGGTTTTTCTGTTTAACCTTTTGCATTATTATATAATCTTATGGTTTTAGATGTTATTAATATTAATTTACTCCATAAAGCAAAAGCTTCTTGTTTGAACTCAAGATTCCAAAATTTTAATCTAGAAATAGATATCATAGAAGTAGGAATGGTAATGGTTTATTATCTTTGCCTTAATTGAAGAACAGTCACTGTAGCCCACCACCAATCAAAAATGGGATAGTCTTCTTTTCTTCTCTTCAATGTTTTCTCCCCTCCAAAGTCAGAACGAAATAAGTTTCAAGTCAAAGGGGTTAATAAGGGAAGGAGGAAAATATAGTAGATGCTGAGTCATCACTTAACCTGATGAGTGGTAGAGATGCTAGTTAATATATAATTTGAAATATGGGAATGTAAATATTATAGTATATATCCAATTCCAAGGGTTGTTTATGTACTTTGCTCTCCTTTGTATCAAGGAAAGGAAATTAAAGTTTAAATAATCAAAATTAAGCTTCAACTTATTGGATATTTTATTATCATAGCGGTTTGATCAACAATATTCTTCTTTGTAGGTGAGGAAGTTTTATTGTGGAAGCTCCATTAATTTTTGCAATTGCCAAGCTATGTTCATATCCAACTTCATTCTTTAATTATACTGTTGAAGTGTTATGATACATGTATCGTAGAATTTTCTTCATTCATGACATGATTACATGAAATTTTCATGATTGACATGATTTGATGTGCTGAATCACAACTACAAGTTCATTGTGATCTTCGCATGGCTTATGCTTATACTAATTGTCTTTGCATGATTCGACCATGTTTAATTAGGCTAGGGAGGTAATAAATTGATAAGATATATGTACTAAGGATTTTGTCTCTCTTTTTTTGGTTGTTTGGGGGGGGGGTTGTTTCGAACTCTTGACCTCATTATATGAAGCATTGACCTTTGCCAATTGGACGAACCCCTTCAAAATTTTTTGGTATAGTGTAAATTTCTTAGAAAAGAACATGAAAGATTCTTGTTACCATCAATGCATATCATTAGATAGCATTGGAACGGATAAAAAACTACTAATATCGAAGTCAGAGACTAAACATTTGATGTAAACATTTGATGTCTTCTTCATAAGTTTTAATCAGATTTGGTAAAATATTGCTTCATAAGTTTTAATCAGATTTGGTAAAATATTACAAATAAAGTTTCAACTCGATGTTATCTTTCTCATCCAATAGCCTCTAACAACCCTCAAAGATTGATACATGAAGACCTTCACATATTGCCGCTATCACTTTCCCCACGATATCTGCCATATCAAAAGGCTTTGAAATTGCAGCCGATATTTGGCCCAGATGGTTACGGTTTAGCAGACCCAACCACCACTTCTCTTGCATCTAAGGAGTGACATAGTTTCGATAATGAAATTTTAAGTTGTCATGTGATTAAACTAATATAATTGCTCCATAGGCATTTCATCTTCTTTTTTTTTTTTTGCCTACCAATTTTTTGGGTATACAAGAAATCATTACAAAAGAGAGAACCGCGGAGGGAAATACAGGGAGAGCCAAAGGGCTTCACAAGTGACATCAAGTCCCTCAGCAAGCCTAAAAAGGCTCAAAAAGAGAAGAAATACAAAACACTAAGACCAAAGACATGGACAAAGTCAGATTTTCCTATTTTTCTTCTTTCTTGGAGTCTTTTGCTCAACAATGAAATCTTCGCCAAGAGAGTGAATCCTTTAGTAAATGGTAGCTTCGCTTGCAACCCAAAGTGGAGGGGAGAGAGTTTCAGAGTTGCAGCATCTCTCTGCAGGTTCGGTATTGTGAACCTCAATTACTAAATTAGGAAAAGGAGCCGATGAAGGGGACTGGGTGGAGGAGATATAAGCCACTTACATAGGTAAGGAGGGGAAGGATTGACAGATGGGTAGGAAGGAGAAGTTGGATCAGCCCAGAAGATGGGATGGAAAGGGGAAAGATTATGCTGCGCTTGGGTCAGAAGAGGAGGGTATTGAAAAGGGTCCTTGTTTCTCACTGTAATTCCTATATGGGTAAAGATTCCTTGTATAAAGAATAATAAGCCTTTTGTTATTTCTGTTCAACTCCGGAATCTTGTAGTTTTATCTGGTACGAATAGTTGAAGTGGATACTCAAAGAGATAAACTGCCCGGAGGTTTTTCTCTGAATCTATAAATTTTCTTCGTACCAGGAGAAAATAGAAAAAGAAAAGAAAAGAAAAAGAGAGATACTCTAAAGATAAGATGGATTATGGGAATGGGTGGCTTGAACTATTGGTTAAGTTGTGCAAATATATGATTTTATCTGCCACATTGTAATCCACAACCAAATGTGTGAGCATTCCAACCATCGCATAAGCTCAATATAGTGGATAGGGTGGTTTGCTTGAGGAAAAACTTCCCTATGATTAGAGCATAATCATGGCACACATTAACATGCTCTGAAAAATCCAGTACAACATCAGTAAAAACAGAAGAAGTTGCAAATGTAACCTAGAGTGGGATGAATAGGTTATTACTATAGGATTAGGCAAGTTTTTTTGTTTTGTTGAAATAAATTAGACTTGGGCAAGTTGCAAACAGCCACAACACAAATTTTTTTATAATGTCCCGACTTATTAAGTCAATGTTCATACCTCTCTTGTTCTCAAGAGAGATTTCTAATAGTGAATATGTAGAGAATCATATCTTTACAATCTCTGTTGATCTAGGGCAGGAGCACCCTTTACAATATTTTTACCCTATACAATTCTAATCAACATAGACTAGAATTAAAACAATAAAATTATAAAGTTAAGTTAAGATATTATCTATTAAAGGGTGTGACACTTTACCTCTTGTTTGAATGTGGTGGTTGGGCTAAAAAAGAGAACATTCAAGTCACTTGCTTCAAGTCATATCGGTTAGAAAACAATCATATTCTCACTGAACGGGTGCACTATTTGGGCAATATAACCATTAGAATATGGTTGTTGGGCTAGGGTTGGGCCAAATGGTGTGCCGTTTGGGACAAAACGGTCAGCCATTTCAAGATGGTGCGCTGTTTAGCCAAACAAACTAGTCTTTTGGTCTCTGTGATTGCACATTCTATAATCTAATTTCAGAGGCTCACCATTTTAGTTGACTCAGTGCATCGTTTTCTAATTATACTTGCAGTTTTCATGGGGTTTTTTTATCTTCCTAACCAACCCTATGTCCACAAAGATTCTCCTAATATGTCTTAGGTCATTTTAATGACATGATGCACCTGTTTACAACAATTGAATCCATACAAGTATGTACACACATGCATATGATGTGTATTAAGTCCTAGTTGCATCCTATCTTCATCTTAAGCTTGATCCTTCTTGAATGTTTAATTCTTCATTTTGTCTTGAAGCTTCAAGTCCTCATATCCAGACTTGCACATTTATTTTAGTTGAGCCTTCATTGGTGTCGTAATCAATTTTGCATTGGTCCATGTTCTTCACTTTATTCACTTGGCTTGATCTAGATATGCACAACTCAATTTGACCATTAATACTTTGTGTTTGTTATCATCAAAACTAATGGAGGTTGATGTGGCAATGCTAACATGGCATTTCCCCAATAGAAATGATGTGTAATATGGTATTGCCAATGAGTGGAGGCAAAAGGAAATATACTTTTGTAGGAATTTTCATTTTAATAGAGGCTACATGATAAAATTGTATTGTCTTGAGTGAGAGTACAGAAACTATGTGAAAGCGTTTTTCCCCTTCCTCTATATATAATTGATACTTTTGCAACCCTCCACCCCTCAGCATCCTGTCACACCCTTCGAACTCTTCCTTGAACAATCAATGCACAATTTAATATACATAGAATTCATGTCTTTGAGAATAATACTTAGTTCCTTAATTTTTGGGAAATAAATGATCAATGCCTAGGTTCATAGACCAAAAAGATGTTTATAGTTAGTCTTATGGATTTATTGAGAAGAATATCCAAGGCTGCTACTATGATTGATACATATCATTGAGAAATAGGGATTGGAATAGACCAAACTATCCTATAGTTGAGCCCTCCAAATCAAGGGATTTACTAGATAATTCACTAGCCTTGGAACAAAATGAACTACAACTATCAAAGTAAGAGTCACATCCCCCCAGCCAGAACCCTAACCGTGATATTCGGAGGTGTGATTCCACAGGTCCCACGGTAAAGTCTAGGGAAACCATTATAACCACATTAACGCAATAACACAATCATGAGCAACGAATAATCAATGTTTAACTTTATTAATCAATCAAAGGGAATAATCTCGAAATATCATTAGAGTATAATCAGAGTAAACAACTATAGAGCGTAGCGGAAAATAACTCTATAGGTCCAAATGCGGAAGACTAGATCAAAACTAAAGTAAATATAAAGCTATTACAACCAGAATAAACTAAGAACATAAAGAAAACTATTCTATTTTTCTATGGGCTCATCTTCTTCTTCAATGTTCATCTTCTTCGCCTGGGGTTTATGCTCCTGCAACTTTGGATCAGCTTCTAACTCATGATCCCACTAGCAAATGAGATGATGTCTGCTACTATCAATAGGAGCCATAAGTGTGGTCCACACCGGTGTACTGGTCGAACCACTGGTTATAATCTTCTCCAAGGATAGCCGTAGCTGTATCATATAAGGAAGGGTCCTCCATACTAACGCACGAGATCTCTTTCGTTCCTGCAAAGTCATCTAAAAACATATCCGCCGAAGGGTGAGCTCGAAAGAACTCAGCAAGTAGTTCAATTCACAATAAACAACTACAAGCAGTTGAAAGCAAACATGATGCAATGATATGAGACAATGAATGCAAGTATGCTTATAACTCTAAGTATGCTGGTCTCTATTGGCAGACAAACATTAATATACAACACCATACTCCTCTGGGTAGGTCTCAAATCACTCTCCCTCAACAATCTCTGTATTTTGGGTTCTCCGTTGGTAATTGGGTCAGGGCATCCCTCTGGGACATTCCATGGCTGGGGTTTAGATCAACACTATCGCTCACCACCATTGGGTTGAGTACTGGCGCGTGTCAAGGTAAATACCTAGCCCATGCAAGTCACTACTGAGTCACATCTACTTGGAGTCGGATATCTCCCTTCGGTGCACTAGATAGTCTATTTAGTTAAAATAGCCTCCCTTCCATGTCTACGCAGTTGTTCCGATATCTCCCACCCTAGAGTCACTGTCTACCACTTAGACTGTGAAACCCAGCCCTAACCTTGACCCGGAAACCTTGTTGTTTGTAGGTCCGATGACCCGAAGTAAAGTAAGAAGTCAGCTTTGGGCCATCCCAGTAGAGGACTTGGTGTCTGGCTTTGAATCCATGAAGGTTGATGATGAGGTTCTATTTATGGAAACTGAATCCGGATGAAGATCTAATTAGTTGATGGACTTGGAGTGCTCTCTATCTTGGTTTGAAGGCATTTCTACCTATTAGGTAAGTCACTTGACTTGTGTGCAAAACCCCTTTAGGATTGGATTTGATCTGGACCTTCAATTCCCTGTTTTGGCCTTGCTGTCAGCATTGGTCGACTGATTGGTCGACTGGGCCAGTCGACCAATCCACTCGACCAATGAGTGCTGTCTTTGGCAATTAGGTTGATTCTTGCTCTATTTAAGTCCAACCTCTAGTCCACTTCGTATTTGCTGCCTCCAAACCCTCTGGAACGAACCAAAGACCTCTGCAAGTCATCTCTCTTGCATCCTTGGTGTTTTCTTGACGGATCTTCGTCGGAACTCTTCTTTTTGCATCAAAAGGTATGTCTACTCTCTCTTCTTCTCCTCCATCTTTGTTTTTCTTTCCTTTTTGAGTTGAGACAGTAGAAGAGATGCTGCATCCTCTGTTGCAAACATCTCTCGAACATGTTCTCATGATCATCCTAAGGATTTAAGGCTAGAACAATGATCTTAACCATGATCATTGCAAGCTTTTGAAGGATTCATGATCAAACCATGATTTAATCTCTGTTAATCTTCTAATCTGAATTATGATCTCTTTGGATCTTCTTTCATTGATCATGTTAGTGGTTAATGGTTGTGTTTTCTTTCCATGATCCATAATCCATAGAATTCTAGTTGCTCTCTTCTACCTTACTATGTGTTCTTCATGATGCATGATAGTTACATATATGGTAGGTTTTATTTCCTTATTTAGATTTATGCTTCTAAGCCTTATTCCATGAAGACCTATGCATGTTTTCATGTTTTCATTACCGAAAGCAATGATCCATCCTCCTATTGTTCTTGTCTTTGTTTTCTATTTCAAATTCATCAAGATCCATGTTTGAGTTAATTATGGTAACTTTTTGTTTCCTAATTTGGATCTTGATACCTTGATTTGATTAGTGTTTTGAGGTCCCCTATATGTTAGAATACTACTGATGTAGTCTACCCCTTGATTAGTACCCTTTTGAACCACCAAATTCGGATTTCATATCTTAAAACTCTGATTTTTAGGCTACTGTCTGCATTGGTCGATCGATTGGTCGACTGGACCACTCGACCAATCCACTCGACCAATGAGTACAAGCAACTCCAGATTTGGTCTGCTTCGGATGTTTTGATATCTTTTCCGTTAGGGATCCTTCCTAATATGTTGTATATACTTGTTTAGGACCTTCTTCTCAAGTTTGCCAAGATCTTACTTGATTTCTTAGGATTCTTTGCGAGTTATAAAAGGTAAGGATGGTTATTTCCTTAATTACGTAGATAGCATGAATCTAGTTTCTATATTTGAATATCATTAATATGTTTCCTAAATTAGATTTTTACAATGATATACTACTGTTGCATAACTTTGATTACAGTAGCATTACTTATTCATATTGAGTTGATTCATGTATGATTTACTTACCAATGTTATACAAGTGATTGTAATTACTGTATTTCTTTCCATATATGGAGTTACCATATATGTGATGATATGAATTGATGCATGTGTATGCTTACGTATGGTTTGGAAAGGAGAGGTGTCCTTTCGACACTTCTGTCCTTGGACTACTACGGGAATATTATGGGATGTTTCCGGAGATGCCCTCTGGACACCTTCCTAAACTGTTGGATGACATATCTAGGATTGTCTAGTAGTGTTTGGCTAGGATGTCCTGTTATGTCGACCCTAATCGGAGGGGTATTGAGACCGAACGACCCGTGGTAGCAATGGGGATTCATGGGCGCTCAAGACCGGTAACCAACCCGTGAGAGGACAGGAATCACATTGTGGGGGCCATTTATTGGTAGGGTTGCATATGATTAGACTTGGGCTCACGGGCGCTTAAGACCGGTAACCAACCCGTGAGAGGACGTGAGAGCTTCCCGTTTACCATATGTGGATGATCAATAGGGTTGATGAGTCCGTAGTCCGAGTTGGTCGGTGCCATAGGATACGCCGACTCTAGTGTGAAGGATACCGGAAAGGATCGTCGGGGACGAGGAATGGAAGTATCTGGATCCGACTTGATGTAACCAAGTAGAAGACTTGCATTTGGCTAGGTTTTACCCTGACATGCGCCAGTACTTATGCCAAATGGTTGTGAGAGAGTGTGTTGACTTAACCCCCTGCCCAAGGTTTGTCCCGAGGGATGAAGGACCCATTACCAATCGGCTGCTCAAGACCGGTGAAATGATCCGTGAGAGAATCCAAGATATCTTAAATGGTTGAGGATGTGAGTGGACTTTCCTAAAGAAGTACGGTGCTATGACTTAAAGCATGTCCGCTAATAGAGACCAAAGATACATAGAGTTAGATTCATTCATTCATTGTTTGTCTCATATCATATTGCATTTATGTTTGTTCCGGAATCCCGCCATTTATGTTATTATGGATTTTAATCGCCTTACCGAGTTTCTTTGAAACTCATTCCTTTATTGTACAATGTTGTTAGACTATCCTGCAGGTACTGAGTACTATGACGGTCCCTATGAGGAAGCGCAAGGCGAAGAGACATATCTCCAGGAAGGTGATTGCGGTTACCACAATTACTCTGAAGATCCCGCGAGTGGTTATGCTCCGTACGATGCTTAGTCCGACCATTGAGTGGAAGCGTCCTTGTGCTATTTATGAGATCTATACCTACAAGGATGTCGTCTATAAAGTGGAGAATAATTTAGTTACCCAATGTACTTGCTACTGGGATTAGATTTTGTCTAGTTTATTCTTTAGAGCTACTTTTCCGCTGGATGTAAAGTGGGATTTTGCTTCACTTTACTTATCTGTTTGATACTCGATTATATCTATTATTCGATTCGTTTATGATTCATTCTTTCATTATTGGATCTATGATTTATCTTCCGCACTTTTATTATGATTGTTCATGATTATGTTATTGTTTATGTGGGAGGTTGATCACTCGATACCTGATCTTCGGGCTGTGGATCACACTCTCGGGTATGCCAGATAGGGTACCGGCTGGGAGGGCGTGACAGATTGGTATCGAGCCCAAGGTTCGAGGAGATCCTAACCACAAAAGACAACAACTGAACATTCCTAAGTCATTGATCCGAAATGACTCTTCTACTCTTAGAAGTGAATAATAGAACACGAATTAGAAACTTGACCTTTGAGGCATAACAAACATTTCGAATAACATACCATAATTATACTTGAACAAATGACACTAATGCAAGGAAAAGAAAAGTGCATAACATACAATAATTAAAGAGAAACAAAATGAACTTCATTAATTTCAAAAGTTTTTACAATGATTACATCTGAAATGCATAAATGGAAAATCCTAAAGTACGATCTATCTAGGTGATCTACTCGATCTCTCGTATGCTCGAACTCCTCCGCTAGCTGAGTCACCCGATGCTCTATCCTATCCCGTCGTGACTCCATCCTCTCGTACATCTGCTCCGTCCGACCTCCATCCTCTCTAGCATGGAAGTCATCGATCTCATCTGTGCACCAAGATCTGAAGTCTCCGGAACCGCATGTGAAGGGCCGCCCGCCTCGAAGTGTGATGAAGGAAACTCGTGATGCACGAGCTCAGCCTCGCGCATATCTCGTATCATCTCCGGCCTGATCATCACTATCAGACCGATATCCTCTCCTCCATCCTCCGATCCCTGATCCTCATCCTCCGATTCATCATCATCCTCACCCTCCGGGACCAGGAGATCTCTCTAACCGATGTAGTCTCATCCGTCGAATGGTCCGAGTCCCAATGGGGTATCCCCGTGATCTAGTGTCCATCGGTGGTATCCTCGAAACTCACCCCGAAATGCCCGAAGATCAAAGTCGAAGCCTCCCATAGCAAAGGTTCCGCATGCTAGGCCGCAGAACTAAGTCCGATGACCTGCTGAATGATGTAGGAGAGATCGATCTCGAAGCCCATGTAGATGCGGTAGATGACCAAGGCCTCCATCACCGTGACCCGATGGTGATGTCCGGCTTCGGCATGATGTTTCGGCCGACTATGCGACCGATAATACGTGCAGAACCCGTCATCCGTCCGCTAGTCCACGGTGTGTAGCATCGACGGCTATCCCATAGCGTAGAGCATATCTCGCGGCTCGTACGGCATCGATGGCTGTCCAGATCTGCTCCTGCGGTATCCACACACACCGCTGTGGATAGTAAGGGACCCGCAAGATCTCAGCCGGTGTCCGGGTAGAGAGCGAATCCGAGTCGGAGGACCCCGCTCCCGAGGACAAGTCCGAGTGGATGTCCTTGGCCTCGAGCCTCCTCTGTGTAGTAAGGTTGCTTGAAGAACAACCTCACTAGCTCCGGTATACCGGCAAATCCTCGGTGAAGAGATGAGTCCACCGTAAAGTGTCGAACCTCTGCCGGATCCTAAAGGCTCGAGCTGGCGTAAATGAAGTAGACGCCCCATCTTGATGTTACAATAGCTGAAGTAGGCCTCGTACGAACTCGGCCCGAGGTGTGTCAAACATGTCCGGTCTCCTAACCTCCTCTCTAGGCTCGAAAGGAACCCGACCTCGCCCCTAAGAGCACCTACGATGCGACCTCGACCTCTACCTCCTCCTCGTCCTCCCTCTCGCATGGTGTATCGTGGAAGAGACAAGAGACATTTCCAATTAGTGCTATTTCAAGATTTGAGCCAAAAGGGTATTTTCGTAATTTTTCGGAAAATTTCAAATTTGGGGGAAATTTGATTTGAACATACTAGCATGTGCGCAATACTTGGAATTTCATGTCTATGAAGTTGTTTTGATGAAAATCGATCGAAAACTTGGATTAAAGCGAAAAATTCAGCAAGAAGAAATTTGGGGATTTTGCAATTTAGGTCAAAATTGGATTTTTGAAAAGTTGAAATTGGTTAAATCAAATTGTATGGACCTATCTACAATGTTATCTTGAGCATGTAGCATTTGATCTCGTGCGAAAATTTCAAGCGGTTTGAGAGAAAACGAAATTTTTCTAAAGATATCGATTTCGGTATAAAACTTTGCGAGATGAGCACCAAATGTGTTGAAACTTGTTGTCTATGCATGGCATTGTGTTTAAAACCTAGGGAATATGTTTCTAAGCATTCCTAAGCATGATTTCTAGCATTGGATACAAGTAAAGCATGGTTTTATTGAAATGCAAGCATGAGAAGATGAAAATGGAAGGAAGATTGAGAGGTTTACCTTGTTTGTGAAGATGGTGTGTTGTGGTGTTGTTGTTGAAGCACTAAATCACCTCAAGAACACTTGTGGGAACTCTTGGATATTTTCCCTAGAGCTCTCTCACCTTTGGAAGAAGTTAGAATGAGGTTGGAATGTGGAAATGAGGCTTATAATGCGAATTTTCGCATTCTGTCTTCATTGGTCGACTGATTGGTCGACTGGGTCACTCGACCAACCACTCGACCAATGGTCACAGTGACCTCATTTGCTGTTGAATTTTTGGAAAATGTGATTTTTGCCTTATGGAATATTGTTTGATGACTATATGGATATATTTGAGCATGATTTAAGTTTTCAAATCATTTGGACTTGTGGTTTATGTTGAATCTTCGAAATTCGGTATTTTGATGTTCTCGGTTTTGCGGAATGGTTACTCGAGAAGTGGGAGGTGGTGAAGTACCTCGGGGAGGTGGTGAAGTACCTCATGGAGGTGGTGAGATACCAAATGCTGATCGGGTACTCATGAGATCCCGGTGCCCCGAATGTTGGAAGTTTCAGAGATATTGCCAATATTATGGGCAATATGATGCAAGAAGACAAGCAGCTCGGTTCAACCAGACGTTGGTGGGTTTCATGACTCGCATAATGAGACCCGGGCTGGTGCTAATGTGAATCCTCATGCCGCAGTCCCGAATGCGGGAGGTTTAGCTGAACTCCTCATACTCCCTGATGGAGAGTTTTCTCAAGATGCAAGTACCCACTTTTACCGGAGTTACCAAGGACCCCTTGTTTCCTAACAAGTGGCTTCGTGAGTTGGAGAAGGCTTTCCGACATCCGCAATGCTCTGAAGCTCGAAGATTTTGTTTGTTTGAGCGAAGTTGCAACAAGAAGCCGATGCATGGTGGATTTCCACTCGTCCCGTTTTGGAAGGTTTGCATGCCGGAGTTGTAACTTGGGAGTTATTCAAAGAGGCTTTTTGTATGAACTACTTTCCCAGGCGGTGAAGGATGCGAAGGAAGCTGAGTTTATGATTCCGACTCAAGGAACTTTGTCCGTGTTGGAGTACCAACGAAGTTCGAGGAGCTTCATTTCTTTGCTCCAGATTCTTTGAAGGAAGACCTCGCCAAAGCAAAGAAGTTCTTCAAAGGACTACGCCCGCCATTAAAGCTTACCTCACAGTCCAGCCTATAGTGAGCTATGCTCAAGTGGTGCAGAACTCAAGAAGTTGGAAGAAACAGAGAAGGAAAGTGCTCGTGTGCAAAAGCCTTGGCGGTCAAGGAATTCTGGTTTGGTGGATCGCAATGATCGTCGTTATGTGAGACCTACACCCTACCCCGCTCCTACCTTTCGGGCTAAGAGTGTAGGTCGAACACGGGTTTTCAGCAGCGCCCGGCCAGTTTAAACAAGATGGCGGAAACCGACCACCAGCAAATGCAAGTGCAAGTGCAAGTGCAAGTGCAAGGCCTTTTGTTCGAAGCCCTCTGTTGCAGCCACCCCGTTGGATCCAGCAATCCCGTTTGCTTCTACCGCAAGCAAGCTGGTCATTTCGCTCGTGCTCTGTCCGGGCGGCTCGCCCAGCCCCGGCCCTGGTGGTGAAGAGTGCTCCTGCTCCTCCCTCCGGTAGAGTTTTCAGTATTTCCGATCGAGCGATCCAAGCCATGATGTGATTACAGTACATTGTTAGTCGCTTCTATTTCGCATTTGTCTTATTTGATACGGGTGCATCTCATTCGTTCATGTCATCTCGCATTCATCAAGAAGACTAACCTAATCCCGAGAAGTTGTCTAGTTGTTTATTGATTAGTACACCTCACTGGTCCTCATGTGAAACTAGATAAGGGGTTATCTAAATGTCCTGTGTTGATTGGTGAGAAGAACTTGGAAGCCAATTTTGTGATTCTTGACATGAAGGATTTCGATGTTATTTTGGGAATCGATTGGTTGACAGCCCACAAAGCTGTGTTCCTTTGTTCCTCAAAGAAGATTCAGTTCCATATTTGTGGAAGTCCGGTCTTTGAATTTCGGGTGAAAAGAGAAGGGTTTGTAAGAAGGTGCTTCTCCGCCGATGCAAGTCTATGCCCTAGTGGATGATGCTTCATCCGAAGGCAAGGGTATAGTGGAGAAAAGAGTCGATGAAGTCGGTTGTCTCGACTTTGTTGATGTCTTCCCGATGATCTATCGGAGTGCCTCCACAGAGATGTCATTCTCTATTGATCTCGTCCCCGGTGCCGCACCTATCTAAGCTCCGTTGGATGGCTCCTACCGAGTTGAAAGAGTTCAAAATCAGTTGAATGAGCTCATTGATAGAGGTTTCTCCCTGTGTGTCACCTTGGGGAGCTCCGTCTTGTTCGTCAGAAGACGGTGTATCGCTGTGCATCGACTACCGTGGTTGAATAAGTTGACTATCAAGAATAGATATCCGCTGCCCAATCGATGATCTCTTCGATCGGTGAGGGTGCATTGTGTTCTCAAGTTGACTTAAGGTCCGGATATCACCAATTGAAAGTGAAGTCTGTGATATCTTCAAGACGCTTTCCCCGTATGGTCACTATGAGTTTAGAGTCATGCCCTTCGGATTGACCAATGCCTCGTGTTCATGGACCTCTGAACCGAGTATTTCATGATGTGCTTGATAAGTTTGTGATTGTTTTCATTGATGACATCTTGATCTATTCGAAGAGCGAGAAGAGCACGTCATCTAAGTTTCACTTTGCAAAGGTTGCGGGAAAAGAAGTTGTTTGCTAAGTTTAGCAAGTGTGATTTCCGGCTAAGAGAGTGGTTTTCCTTGGTCATGTAGTTTCAGCCAGGTATTCGTGTCCAATCCCGAAAGGTCCAGCTGGCTGATTGGGAGAGACCGGTCCGAATAGAGTTTTCTTGGATTGCGGTTACTACCGGTTTTTGAGAACTTTTCTCGGTTGGCTGCTCCTATGACTAAGTTGACCGAAAGAAGAAGTTTGTTTGGTCCGCGCTTGTAGAAGAATTTCCAAGAGTTGAAAGATAGATTGACAAGTGCCCCGGTTTGACTATACCCGATAGTTCCGTGGTTGACGTTTATACCGATCCAGATTGGTTTGGGTTGTGTACTGATGCAACATGGCAGGTCGAGCCTTGCTTCTCGCATTAGGATTATAGCGGATTACCCCACTCACGATCTAGAACTGCCCCTTGCTTGCTTTAGTTTGGAGACATTATCTTTACGGTGAGAAGATTGCCATTTCACGGATCATAAGAGTTTGAAATACTTCTTTACCCAAAAGGAGTTGAACATGAGACAAAGGAGATGGTTGGAACTAGTCTCCGATTATGATTGTGATATTCGTATCATCCTGGGAAAGCAAATGTTGTTGCGATGCTCTTAGTAGGAAGAACTAGAAGAAGACTTTGGATTTGAATGCTTTGAGTTTACCATTGTGGTCTTCTATTGAGAGTTTTGATTTGGAAATCGTCCCAGAATTCTGATTTTATTCTTTCGCCTGCCAGATCCGTCTTAGAGATAAGATTGTTGCTCTCGGTTCGATCAGATTTTTGATCAAAGTTGAAGTTTCTTCATCCTGATCGGACCCCGACTTTGGTATATCCATGGATGGTGCTTGTTGTTTAGAGGAAGACCGTGTGTGCCTGCAACGAGAGTTAAGAAAGAAATATTGAAGGAGCACACCATCTCTTTCTTCGACACCGGAAGCACCAAGATGTACAAGGACTTGAAGGAACATTTCCGGTGGATTGGTCTAAAGGCGATGTTATGATTTTGTTGCCAGTGTGAGACTTGCCAACGTGTGAAGCCGTTCGCAACCTCCATCTGGATTACTTCAACCCCTTCCTATTCCGTTGGGTGGGAAGATATCTCCATGGACTTTGTGACTAGCTTGCCTCGACAAGTAAGGCTGCCCTGTGGTGATTGTTGATGGTTGACCAAATCAGCCCATTTCATTCCTATGAAGATCACTCATACTCGGATAAGCTAGCCGGGCTTTTGTGGATATGTGGTTCGTCGCATGGTGTGCCATTGGTATTGTTTCGATCGTGATCCTAGGTTCACCTCAAGGTTTTGGAATAGTTTGCGAGGCCTTGGGAACCCAATTGAACTTGAGTCAGCTCATCATCCACAGTCGATGGACAATCCGAGCACAATTCAGACATTGGAGACTGCTCGATCTTGTGTGGTGGATATGGGTGGTAATTGGGATGAACACCTAGCTTTGGTTGGTTTGCCTATAACAACAGTTATCAAGCAACAATAGGCATGGCTCCATTCAAGGCTTTGTATGGTAGTACTTGTAGGACACCTTTGTCTGGTCGCGAAAGAAAAGTCTTAGGTCCCGAGATGATTGAAGCTACAAGTGCTATGGTAGATATGATAAGAGAAGGATTAAGTCCGCCCATCGAGACAATCTTATGCTGATAAGAGAAGGACCGATTTGGAATTTCAAGTTGGAGAGAAAGTCTTTCCGAAGGTCTCACCAATGAAGGGTGTGATGAGATTCAATGTTAAGGGAAAGCTTAGCCCTCGTTACATTGGACCTTTCGAGATTTTGGAAAAGGTTGGACCTCTTGCGTATCGATTAGCATTACCTCCGTCTCTTGCTGGTGTGCACAATGTGTTTCATATTTCGATGCTCCGAAAATACATAGAGAATCCGAACACATTTTGCAGCAAGCACTGAAGGACTTAGTGCTGATTTGACCTATGATGAAGAACCGGCCAAATCCCGGATAGGAAGGACAACAGCTGGAATCGCGCCATTCCTTTGGTGAAGATTCGTGGAAGAACCATACCCCGAAGAAGCTTCTTGGGAGAAGGAAGAAGACATGAAGGAGAAGTTTCCTTACCTCTTTGGAAGCACAGTGCGCTTTCAATTTCGGGGCGAAATTTCTTTAAGGGGGGAGAATGTGAAACCCAGCCCTAACCTTGACCCGGAAACCTTGTTGTTTGTAGGTCCGATGACCCAGTAAAGTAAGAAGTCAGCTTTGGGCCATCCCAGAGAGGACTTGGTGTCCGGCTTTGAATCCATGAAGGTTGATGATGAGGTTCTATTTATGGAAACTGAATCCGGATGAAGATCTAATTAGTTGATGGACTTGGAGTGCTCTCTATCTTGGTTTGAAGGCATTTCTACCTATTAGGTAAGTCACTTGACTTGTGTGCAAAACCCCTTTAGGATTGGATTTGATCTGGACCTTCAATTCCCTGTTTTGGCCTTCCTTGTCACATTGGTCGACCGATTGTCGATCGGGCCATCGACCAATCCACTCGACCAATGAGTGCTGTCTTTGGCAATTAGGTTGATTCTTGCTCTATTTAAGTCCAACCTCTAGTCCACTTCGTATTTGCTGCCTCCAAACCCTCTGAACGAACCAAAGACCTCGCAAGTCATCTCTCTTGCATCCTTGGTGTTTTCTTGACGGATCTTCGTCGGAACTCTTCTTTTTGCATCAAAAGGTATGTCTACTCTCTCTTCTTCTCCTCCATCTTTGTTTTTCTTTCCTTTTTGAGTTGAGACAGGAGAGAGATGCTGCATCCTCTGTTGCAAACATCTCCGAACATGTTCTCATGATCATCCTAAGGATTTAAGGCTAGAACAATGATCTTAACCATGATCATTGCAAGCTTTTGAAGGATTCATGATCAAACCATGATTTAATCTCTGTTAATCTTCTAATCTGATTCTGATCTCTTTGGATCTTCTTTCATTGATCATGTTAGTGGTTAATGGTTGTGTTTTCTTTCCATGATCCATAATCCATAGAATTCTAGTTGCTCTCTTCTACCTTACTATGTGTTCTTCATGATGCATGATAGTTACATATATGGTAGGTTTTATTTCCTTATTTAGATTTATGCTTCTAAGCCTTATTCCATGAAGACCTATGCATGTTTTCATGTTTTCATTACCGAAAGCAATGATCCATCCTCCTATTGTTCTTGTCTTTGTTTTCTATTTCAAATTCATCAAGATCCATGTTTGAGTTAATTATGGTAACTTTTTGTTTCCTAATTTGGATCTTGATACCTTGATTTGATTAGTGTTTTGAGGTCCCCTATATGTTAGAATACTACTGATGTAGTCTACCCCTTGATTAGTACCCTTTTGAACCACCAAATTCGGATTTCATATCTTAAAACTCTGATTTTTAGGCTACTGTCTGCATTGGTCGACTGATTGGTCGACTGGACCACTCGACCAATCCACTCGACCAATGAGTACAGCAACTCCAGATTTGGTCTGTTTCGGATGTTTTGATATCTTTTCTGTTAGGGATCCTTCCTAATATGTTGTATATACTTGTTTAGGACCTTCTTCTCAAGTTTGCCAAGATCTTACTTGATTTCTTAGGATTCTTTGCGAGTTATAAAAGGTAAGGATGGTTATTTCCTTAATTACGTAGATAGCATGAATCTAGTTTCTATATTTGAATATCATTAATATGTTTCCTAAATTAGATTTTTACAATGATATACTACTGTTGCATAACTTTGATTACAGTAGCATTACTTATTCATATTGAGTTGATTCATGTATGATTTACTTACCAATGTTATACAAGTGATTGTAATTACTGATTTCTTTCCATATATGGAGTTACCATATATGTGATGATATGAATTGATGCATGTGTATGCTTACGTATGGTTTGGAAAGGAGAGGTGTCCTTTCGACACTTCCGTCCCTTGGACTACTACGGGAATATTATGGGATGTTTCCGGAGATGCCCTCTGGACACCTTCCTAAACTGTTGGATGACATATCTAGGATTGTCTAGTAGTGTTTGGCTAGGATGTCCTATTATGTCAGACCCTAATCGGAGGGGTATTGAGACCGAACGACCCGTGGTAGCAATGGGGATTCATGGGCGCTCAAGACCGGTAACCAACCCGTGAGAGGACAGGAATCACATTGTGGGGGCCATTTATTGGTAGGGTTGCATATGATTAGACTTGGGCTCACGGGCGCTTAAGACCGGTAACCAACCCGTGAGAGGACGTGAGAGCTTCCCGTTTACCATATGTGGATGATCAATAGGGTTGATGAGTCCGTAGTCCGAGTTGGTCGGTGCCATAGGATACGCCGACTCTAGTGTGAAGGATACCGGAAAGGATCGTCGGGGACGAGGAATGGAAGTATCTGGATCCGACTTGATGTAACCAAGTAGAAGACTTGCATTTGGCTAGGTTTTACCCCGACATGCGCCGGTACTTATGCCAAATGGTTGTGAGAGAGTGTGTTGACTTAACCCCCGCCAAGGTTTGTCCCGAGGGATGAAGGACCCATTACCAATCGGCTGCTCAAGACCGGTGAAATGATCCGTGAGAGAATCCAAGATATCTTAAATGGTTGAGGATGTGAGTGGACTTTCCTAAAGAAGTACGGTGCTATGACTTAAAGCATGTCTGCCAATAGAGACCAGCATACATAGAGTTAGATTCATTCATTCATTGTTTGTCTCATATCATATTGCATTTATGTTTGTTCTGGAATCCTGCCATTTATGTTATTATGGATTTTAACTGCCTTACTGAGTTTCTTTGAAACTCATTCCTTTATTGTACAATGTTGTTAGACTATCCTGCAGGTACTGAGTACTATGACGGTCCCTATGAGGAAGCGCAAGGCGAAGAGACATATCTCCAGGAAGGTGATTGCGGTTACCACAATTACTCTGAAGATCCCGCGAGTGGTTATGCTCCGTACGATGCTTAGTCCGACCATTGAGTGGAAGCGTCCTTGTGCTATTTATGAGATCTATACCTACAAGGATGTCGTCTATAAAGTGGAGAATAATTTAGTTACCCAATGTACTTGCTACTGGGATTAGATTTTGTCTAGTTTATTCTTTAGAGCTACTTTTCCGCTGGATGTAAAGTGGGATTTTGCTTCACTTTACTTATCTGTTTGATACTCTGATTATATCTATTATTCTGATTCGTTTATGATTCATTCTTTCATTATTGGATCTATGATTTATCTTCCGCACTTTTATTATGATTGTTCATGATTATGTTATTGTTTATGTGGGAGGTTGATCACTCGATACCTGATCTTCGGGCTGTGGATCACACTCTCGGGTATGCCAGATAGGGTACCGGCTGGGAGGGCGTGACATAGACTCTCAACCCTATTGGTCATCCATATATGATAAACGGGAAGCTCTTATGTCCTCTCAAGGGTTAGCTACTAGTCTTGAGTGCCCACCAATCCCCATTGCTGTCACGGGTCACTCGGTCTCAATTCCCCTTTCAATAGGGTCAGATATGACAGGGTTTTCCCTAACCAAACTCATATAGACCATATCCTAGGAATGTCAACCAATAATCAGGGAAAGTGCCAAGGGGCATCATAGGAAAGCGTCCCATAGCACCTCCATTGATGTCTAATGACAGAAATGCCAAAAGGGCATTCCCCATTCCCCAATCACAACTTAGACAATCACATCAAATCATGATTTTGTAGATATCACAACATAGTCCAACTCACAATCACATCATTCATAATCAATAACAGTATGTAAATTATATCATGAGTAGACTATTGTAATTATAGAAATAAAACATTATAGAAAAAGTAACTACAATAGCTAACACATGTATATAAGTCATAATATATCAAAGCATGTGCATATTGTTCGTATTCACCTTATATTCAACTTTTTAATCTTCGAAAAAGAGATTAGAGAGCAAGTCCAAACTCACCAAAATAACCCTAAACAAACATGTAAAGAGTATAAGGGACAAACTATAATGATCGGAGACGAAATATAGTCAAAATGGAGCAAAGTTGCTGTCAGGCACATCCTTGGTCGATGGCCTTGGTTGATGGTATTGACCAAGAGGATCGACCAAGCATTTTGTGTACAGACAGAAACTTCCAACTTTGGTCGGAACTCTTCGAATCACATTGGAACACTCCGAAATTAATAGAAAAATTTTAAAATAACATATAAAGACTATTTATGATGATCTAAGCATCAAACATGGTCATTGGAATAGAATCCTAATAAATCACCTAATTAGGCTTAATCCGCGGATTCTCACTGAAAGGCTAGAATGAATGGTGATTCATTCTAAAGGTAAGAGAACAATAGATCATGCATAGAAAACAACTTAGGAATAGATCTAACATAGGTTAAAATCAAATAACTACAGTAAGAGTAAATCATAGTCTCATGCTAGATCAAAACATAGAATAACACCATATGGCTTAAGGAAAACATAGAGTGAATGGGGATTCACCCTAATGCTATGAGGATCAGAGACTAGGCCATTACAAGAGTGTAATACCTTCCTCACAATCAAAACAAGTAGTAAGAACAGTAGAGAGAATAGATCAATGAAGTAGGATTGAATACTAACCTTGTAGAAGAAGAATCAAAGGAGGAACTTCTCTTGGATGCTTGGAATCAACCTTGGGCTCGAAGAGGAGGCTCTAGGGTTCTTCTCACATTCTCCAAAAGTTAAGAGGCAAAGTGTTTAGGTTTAGTATGAAGTTACATATAAATAGGACTTCAAAACCCAAAACTTCCAAAAGTACACTATTTTGTCTAGAGGCTACCTTGGTCAATACCATCGACCAAGAGGATCAGCCAAAGGGTTTTCCCTTTGAAAATTGCTCAATTTTGGTTCCTAAAAGCCAAAACCAACTTAAGGAAAGGTCTTACCTGACTCCATAGGGCCTTCCGGAGATGTCAACGCTATACTCAAGGTCCATCTTCCAAGTCCATCCCCATTTAGACTACATCTTCTTCCAAAATCACACAAGGTTTCTAAGGTGGGATCTTCACTATCAATCTTCATTGGTTCAAGTCAATGGGTTCAACAAAGAGGGTCCACAATTGTCTTCTACCTTGGCTTCGGGTCTTTGGACCTACAACATAGATTTCCAGATTAGGGTTGGTGCGGGATTTCACAGTAAGGTACTAAACATTTGATGTCCTACAGGAAAAACCAAGTTAGTAGTGGCAAAGATCTAGTGAAACCTTGCAAATAAGATTACACGTCCTTGTTAGCATTCTCAACCATAGATCGTAACAACCCTTAGAGATTGGTTGGTGAAGATTCATTATCTCTCTCACCAGGATATTCTCCATATAAAAAACTGAAACCTAGATTTTGGCCTAGATGGCTACTAATTGACAAACCCCACAACGCCTTATGGTACATTTAAGGATATGGCGACGAAATCTTAAATTGTGTCATGTGATGAAACTGATATCATTGCTTAATATGCTTCCAAGCTCACTTGGACTTTTCATTAGGCTTCTCCATATAATTCTTTTATGGGTAAGAACTCATTTGTCACAACCCACCTTGTGAAATCCAGCCCTAGCCCTAACCCTAACCTGAAAACCCTGTTGTTTGTAGATTGTGAAACCCAGCCCTAACCTTGACCCGGAAACCTTGTTATTTGTAGGTCCGATGACCCGAAGTAAAGTAAGAAGTCAGCTTTGGGCCATCCCAGTAGAGGACTTGGTGTCTGGCTTTGAATCCATGAAGGTTGATGATGAGGTGCTATTTATGGAAACAGAATCCTGATGAAGATCTAATTAGTTGATGGACTTGGAGTGATCTCTATCTTGGTTTGAAGGCATTTCTACCTACTAGGTAAGTCACTTGACTTGTGTGCAAAACCCCTTTAGGTTTGGATTTGATCCGGGCCTTCAATTCCCTCGTTTTGGCCTTGTCACGCCGCATTGGTCGACCGATTGGTCGATCGGGGCGCCGACCAATCCACTCGACCAATGGGTGTCAGTCTTTGGCAATTAGGTTGATTCTTGCTCTATTTAAGCCTAACCTCGAGTCCACTTCGTATTTGCTGCCTCCAAACCCTCTCGAACGAACCAAAGACCTCTCGCAAGTCATCTCTCTTGCATCCTTGGAGTTTTCTTGGCGGATCTTCGTCGGAACTCTTCTTTTTGCATCAAAAGGTATGTCTACTCTCTCTTCTTCTCCTACATCTTTGTTTTTCTTTCCTTTTTGAGTTGAGACAAGAGAAGAGATGCTGCATCCTCTCGTTGCAAACATCTCTCGAACATGTTCTCATGATCATCCTAAGGATTAAAGGCTAGAACAATGATCTTAACCATGATCATTGCAAGCTTTTGAAGGATTCATGATCAAACCATGATTTAATCTCTCATTAATTTCCTAATCTGAATTCTGATCTCTTTGGATCTTCTTTCATTGATCATGTTAGTGGTTAATGGTTGTGTTTTCTTTCTATGATCCATAATCCATAGAATTCTAGTTGTTCTCTTCTACCTTGCTATGTGTTCTTCATGATGCATGATAGTACATATATGGTAGGTTTTATTTCCTTATTTAGATTTATGCTTCTAAGCCTTATACCATGAAGACCTATGCATGTTTTCATGTTTTCATTACCGAAAGCAATGATCCATCTTCCTATTGTTCTTGTCCTTGTTTTCTATTTCAAACTTCATCAAGATCCATGTTTGATTTATTTATGGTAACTTTTTGTTTCCTAATTTGGGTCTTGATACCTTGATTTGATTAGTGTTTTGAGGTCCCCTATATGCTAGAATACTACTGATGTAGTCTACCCCTTGATTAGTACCCTCTTGAACCATCAAATTCGGATTTCATATCTCAAAACTCTGATTTTCTAAGCTATCGTCTCGCATTGGTCGACCGATTGGTCGATCGGACCACTCGACCAATCCACTCGACCAATGAGTTCAAGAACTCCAATTGGTCCGTTTCGGATGCTTTGCTATATTTTCTGTTAGGGATCTTTCCTAATATGTGTATATACTTGTTTAGGACCTTCTTCTCAAGTTTGCCAAGATCTTACTTGATTTCTTAGGATTCTTTGCGAGTTATAAAAGGTAAGGATGGTTATTTCCTTAATTACATAGATAGCATGAATCTAGTTTCTATATTTGAATATCATTAATATGTTTCCTAAATTAGATTCTTACAATGATATACTACTGTTGCATAACTTTGATTACAGTAGCATTACTTATTCATATTGAATTGATTCATGTATGATTTACTTACCAATGTTATACAAATGATTGTAAATATTGATTTCTTTCCATATATGGAGTTACCATATATGTGATGATATGAATTGATGCATGTGTATGCTTACGTATGGTTTGGGAAGGAGAGGTGTCCTTTTGACATTTCTGTCCTTGGACTACTACGGGAATATTATGGGATGTTTCCGGAGATGCCCTCTCGACACCTTCCTAAACTGTTGGATGACATATATAGGATTGTCTAGTAGTGTTTGGCTAGGATGTCCTGTTATGTCGACCCTAATCGGAGGGGTATTGAGACCGAACGACCCGTGGTAGCAATGGGGATTCATGGGCGCTCAAGACCGGTAACCAACCCGTGAGAGGACAGGAATCACATTGTGGGGGCCATTTATTGGTAGGGTTGCATATGGTTAGACTTGGGCTCACGGGCGCTTAAGACCGGTAACCAACCCGTGAAAGGACGTGAGAGCTTCCCGTTTACCATATGTGGATGATCAATAGGGTTGGTGAGTCCGTAGTCGTGGACTATGAGGACTCTAGTGTGAAGGATACCGGAAAGGATCGTCGGGACGAGGAATGGAAGTATCTGATCTGACTTGATGTAACCAAGTAGAAGACTTGCATTTGGCTAGGTATTACCCCGACATGCGCCAAGACTTATACCAAATGGTTGTGAGAGAGTGTGTTGACTTAACCCCCTAGCCATGGAATGTCCCGAGGGATGCCGGACCCATTACCAACTGATGATGAGTGATTGGAGACTTTCCAGTACTTAAATGGTGAGGATGCGAGTGACTTCAAAGCACGGCGCTATGACTTAAAGCATGTCTCCCAATAGAGACCAGCATACATAGAGTTAGAATCATTCATTCATTGTTTGTCTCATATCATATTGCATTTATGATTGTTCTGAATTCCGCCATATATGTTATTATGGATTTTAATCGCTCTTTACCGAGTTTCTTTGAAACTCATTCCTTTATTGTACAATGTTGTTAGACTATCCTGCAGGTACGGAATACTATGACGGTCCCTACGAGGAAGCGCAAGGCGAAGAGGCATATCTCCAGGAAGGTGATTGCGGTTACCACAATTACTCTGAAGATTCCGCGGGTGGTTATGCTCCGTACAATGCTTAGTCCGACCATTGAGTGGAAGCGTCCTTGTGCTATTTATGAGATCTACACCTACAAGGATGTCGTCTACAAAGTGGAGAATAATCTAGTTACCCAATGTACTTGCTACTGGGATTAGCTTTTATCTAGTTTATTCTTTCGAGCTACTTTTCCGCTGGATGTAAAGTGGGATTTTTGCTTCACTTTACTTATCTGTTGACACTCTGATTATATATTTATTATTCCGTTTCGTTTATGATTCATTCTTTCATTATTGGATCTATGATTTATCTTCCGCACTCTTGTTATGGTTGTTCATGATTATGTTATTGCTTATGTGGGAGGTTGATCACTCGATACCTGATCTTCGGGCTGTGGATCACACTCTCGGGTATGCCAGATAGGGTACCGGCTGGGAGGGCGTGACAGATTGGTATCAGAGCTCAAGGTTCGAGGAGATCCTAACCACAAAAGGCAACAACCGAACATTCCCGAGTCATTGATCCGAAGTGACTCTTCTACTCTTAGAAGTGAATAATAGAACACCGAATTAGAAACTTGAACTTTGAGGCATAACAACATTTCAATAACATACCATAATTATATTTGAACAAATGACACTAATGCAAGGGGCCCCCCCGGGGGGGGCCCCCCCCCCCCCCCCCCCCCCCCCCGCGCCCCCGGGGGGGGGCCCCCCGCCCCGGGGCGGGGCCGGGGGCCCCCCCCCCAAAGCAAAACATACACGAACAACCATAACAAGAGTGCGGAAGATAAATCATAGATTCAATAAAGAAAGAATGAATCATAAACGAAACGGAATAATAGATATATAATCGTAGTGTCAACAGATAAGTAAAGTGAAGCAAAAATCCCACTTTACATCCAAATGAAAAGTAGCTCGAAAGAATAAACTAGATAAAAGCTAATCCCAAAGAGCAAGTACATTGGGTAACTAAATTATTCTCCACTTTGTAGACGACATCCTTGTAGGTGTAGATCTCATAAATAGCACAAGGACGCTTCCACTCAATGGTCGGACTAAGCATTGTACGGAGCATAACCACCCGCGGAATCTTCGTAGTAATTGTGGTAACCGCAATCACCTTCCCCGGAGATATGCCTCTTCGCCTTGCGCTTCCTCGTAGGGACCGTCATAGTATTCCGTACTGCAGGATAGTCTAACAACATTGTACAATAAAGGAATGAGTTTCAAAGAAACTCAAGAAGGCGCTTAAAATCCATAATAACATATATGGCAGAATTCCGTAACAATCATAAATGCAATATGATATGAGACAAACAATGAATGAATGATTCTAACTCTATGTATGCTGGTCTCTATTGGCGTACATGCTTTAAGTCATAGCACCGTACTTCCGTAGGAAAGTCTCAATCACTCATCATCAGTTGGTAATGGGTCCGGCATCCCTCGGGACAAACCATGGCTAGGGGTTAAGTCAACACACTCTCTCACAACCATTTGGTATAAGTACCGGCGCATGTCGTGGTAATACCTAGCCAAATGCAAGTCTTCTACTTGGTTACATCAAGTCGATCCGGATACTTCCATTCCTCGTCCCCGACGATCCTTTCCGGTATCCTTCACACTAGAGTCCTCATAGTCCCCGACTACGGACTCACCAACCCTATTGATCATCCACATATGGTAAACGGGAAGCTCTCACGTCCTTTCACGGGTTGGTTACCGGTCTTAAGCGCCCGTGAGCCCAAGTCTAACCATATGCAACCCTACCAATAAATGGCCCCCACAATGTGATTCCCGTCCTCTCACGGGTTGGTTACCGGTCTTGAGCGCCCATGAATCCCCATTGCTACCACGGGTCGTTCGGTCTCAATACCCCTCCGATTAGGGTCCGACATAACAGACATCCTAGCCAAACACTACTAGACAATCCTAGATATGTCATCCAACAGCTTTAGGAAGGTGTCCAGAGGGCATCTCCGGAAACATCCCATAATATTCCCGTAGTAGTCCAAGGACAGAAATGTCAAAAGGACACCTCTCCTTCCCAAACCATACGTAAGCATACACATGCATCAATTCATATCATCACATATATGGTAACTCCATATATGGAAAGAAATCAATATTTACAAACATTTGTATAACATTGGTAAGTAAATCATACATGAATCAATTCAATATGAATAAGTAATGCTACCGTAATCAAAGTTATGCAACAATAGTATATCATTGTAAGAATCTAATTTAGGAAACATATTAATGATATTCAAATATAGAAACTAGATTCATGCTATCTATGTAATTAAGGAAATAACCATCCTTACCTTTTATAACTCGCAAAGAATCCTAAGAAATCAAGTAAGATCTTGGCAAACTTGAGAAGAAGGTCCTAAACAAGTATATACACATATTAGGAAAGATCCCTAACAGAAAATATAGCAAAGCATCCGAAATGCACCAATTCTGGAGTTGCCGTACTCATTGGTCGAGTGGATTGGTCGAGTGGTCCAACGACCAATCAACGACCAATGCAGCACAGAGCTTAGAAAATCAGAGTTTTGAGATATGAAATCCGAATTTGATGGTTCAAGAGGGTACTAATCAAGGGGTAGACTACATCAGTAGTATTCTAGCATATAGGGGACCTCAAAACACTAATCAAATCAAGGTATCAAGACCCAAATTAGGAAACAAAAAGTTACCATAAATAAATCAAACATGGATCTTGATGAAGTTTGAAATAGAAAACAAGGACAAGAACAATAGGAAGATGGATCATTGCTTTCGGTAATGAAAACATGAAAACATGCTCATAGGTCTTCATGGTATAAGGCTTAGAAGCATAAATCTAAATAAGGAAATAAAACCTACCATATATGTACTATCATGCATCATGAAGAACACATAGCAAGGTAGAAGAGAACAACTAGAATTCTATGGATTATGGATCAAAGAAAGAAAACACAACCATTAACCACTAACATGATCAATGAAAGAAGATCCAAAGAGATCGGAATTCAGATTAGGAAATTAACAGAGATTAAATCATGGTTTGATCATGAATCCTTCAAAAGCTTGCAATGATCATGGTTAAGATCATTGTTCTAGCCTTTAATCCTTAGGATGATCATGAGAACATGTTCAGTAGATGTTTGCAACAGAGGATGCAGCATCTCTTCTACTGTCTCAACTCAAAAAGGAAAGAAAAACAAAGATGTAGGAGAAGAAGAGAGAGTAGACATACCTTTTGATGCAAAAAGAAGAGTTCCGACGAAGATCCGCCAAGAAAACTCCAAGGATGCAAGAGAGATGACTTGCAGAGGTCTTTGGTCTGCTCCAGAGGGTTTGGAGGCAGCAAAATACGAAGTGGACTCGAGGTTAGGCTTAAATAGAGCAAGAATCAACCTAATTGCCAAAGACAAGACCCATTGGTCGAGTGGATTGGTCGATCGGCCCAGCCGCCGACCAATCACCGACCAATGCAGACAAAGAAGGCCAAAACAGGGAATTGAAGGCCCAGCATCAAATCCAAACCTAAAGGGGTTTTGCACACAAGTCAAGTGACTTACCTAGTAGGTAGAAATGCCTTCAAACCAAGATAGAGATCACTCCAAGTCCATCAACTAATTAGATCTTCATCAGATTCTGTTTCCATAAATAGCACCTCATCATCAACCTTCATGGATTCAAAGCCGACACCAAGTCCTCTACCGGGATGGCCCAAAGCTGACTTCTTACTTTACTTCGGGTCATCGGACCTACAAATAACAAGGTTTCCGGGTCAAGGTTAGGGCTGGGTTTCACATTCTCCCCCCTTAAAGAAATTTCGTCCCCGAAATTGAAAGCGCACTCGTGCTTCCAAAGAGGTAAGGAAACTTCTCCTTCATGTCTTCTTCCTTCTCCCAAGAAGCTTCTTCAGGGGTATGGTTCTTCCACCGAATCTTCACCAAAGGAATGGCGCGATTCCGCAGCTGCTTGTCCTTCCTATCCAGGATTTCGGCCGGTTCTTCATCATAGGTCAAATCAGCACTAAGTCCTTCAGTTGCTTGCTGCAAAATGTGTTCCGGATTCTCTATGTATTTTCGGAGCATCGAAATATGGAACACATTGTGCACACCAGCAAGAGGCGGAGGTAATGCTAATCGATACGCAACAGTCCCAACCTTTTCCAAAATCTCGAAAGGTCCAATGTAACGAGGGCTAAGCTTTCCCTTAACATTGAATCTCATCACACCCTTCATTGGTGAGACCTTCGTAAAGACTTTCTCTCCAACTTGAAATTCCAAATCGGTCCTTCTCTTATCAAGATAAGATTTCTGTCTCGATCAAGGCGACTTAATCCTTTCTCTTATCATATCTACCATAGCACTTGTAGCTTCAATCATCTCAGACCTAAGACTTTTCTTTCAATTGCCTCACCAAAGACAAAGGTGTCCTACAAGTACTACCATACAAAGCCTTGAATGGAGCCATGCCTATTGTTGCTTGATAACCGTTGTTATAGGCAAACTCAACCAAAGCTAGGTGTTCATCCCAATTACCACCCATATCCACCACACAAGATCCCGAGCATGTCTTCCAATGTCCGAATTGTCCGCTCGCATTGTCCATCGACCGTGGATGATGAGCTGTACTCAAGTTCAATTGGGTTCCCAAGGCCTTCTCGCAAACTATTCCAAAACCTTGAGGTGAACCTAGGATCACGATCCGAGACAATACTCAATGGCACACCATGCAGACGAACCACATTATCCACATAAAGCCCGGCTAGCTTATCCGTAGTATGAGTGATCTTCATAGGAATGAAATGGGCTGATTTGGTCAACCTATCAACAATCACCCACACAAAGGTCATTGCCTTTACTTGTCCGAGGCAAGCTAGTCACAAAGTCCATGGAAATATCTTCCCACTTCCAACTAGGAATAGGAAGGGGTTGAAGTAATCCAGATGGAGGTTGTCGAACGGCTTTCACACGTTGGCAAGTCTCACACTTGGCAACAAAATCGTCAACATCCGCCTTTAGACCAATCCACCAAAAATGTTCCTTCAAGTCCTTGTACATCTTGGTGCTTCCCGGTGTACAAAAAAAAGACCGACCGGTGTGCTTCCTTCAATATTTCATTCTTAACTTCATCGCTTGCAGTGCACACACAGCCTTCCCCTCTAAACAACAAAGCACCATCCATGGATATACCAAAGTCGGGGTCCGACTCAGATTCGAAGAAATCTTCTCAACTTTGGTCAAAAACTCTTGATCGAACTCGCAGAGCAACAATCTTATCTCTAAGACCAGATCTTGCCGTCATGGCGTAAAGAATAAAATCAGAATTCTCAGAACGATTTCCAAATCAAAACTCTCAATAGAAGACCACAATGGTAAACTCAAAGCATTCAAATCCAAAGTCTTCTTCTCGGTTCTTCCTACTAAGAGCATCAGCAACAACATTTGCTTTCCCAGATGATACCGAATATCACAATCATAATCGGAGACGAGTTCCAACCATCTCCTTTGTCTCATGTTCAACTCCTTTTGGGTAAAGAAGTACTTCAAACTCTTATGATCCGTGAAAATGGCAATCTTCTCACCGTAAAGATAATGTCTCCAAATCTTCAAAGCAAAGACAACGGCGGCAAGTTCTAGATCGTGAGTGGGGTAATTCCGCCATAATCCTTCAATTGCCGAGAAGCATAGGCTACGACCTTGCCATGTTGCATCAAGACACAACCCAAACCAATCTTTGACGCATCGGTATAAACCGTCATACCACCGGAACTATCGTATAGTCAAAACCGGGGCACTTGTCAATCTATCCTTCAACTCTTGGAAATTCTTCTCACAAAGCGCCGACCAAACAAACTTCTCTTCTTTCCCGGTGGCAACTTAGTCATAGGAGCAGCCAACCGAGAAAAGTTCTCAATAAACCTTCGGTAGTAACCCGCCAATCCAAGAAAACTTCTTATTTCCGTTATCGACTTCGGTCTCTCCCAATCAGCCACAAACTTGGACCTTTTCAGATCGACACGAATACCTTCGGCTGAAACTACATGACCAAGGAAAACCACTCTCTTAAGCCAGAAATCACACTTGCTAAACTTAGCAAACAACTTCTTTTCTCGCAACCTTTGCAAAGTGAAACTTAGATGACTCGCATGCTCTTCTTCGCTCTTCGAATAGATCAAGATGTCATCAATGAAAACAATCACAAACTTATCAAGCACATCATGAAATACTCGGTTCATGAGGTCCATGAACACCGCAGAGCATTGGTCAATCCGAAAGGCATGACTCTAAACTCGTAGTGACCATACCGCGTTCGGAAAGCTGTCTTGAAGATATCACTAGACTTCACTTTCAATTGGTGATATCCGGACCTTAAGTCAATCTTTGAGAACACAATCCGCACCCTTCAACCGATCGAAGAGATCATCGATTCTCGGGCAGCGGATATCTATTCTTGATAGTCAACTTATTCAACTCACGGTAGTCAATGCACAAGCGCATACTACCGTCTTTCTTCTTGACGAACAAGACCGGAGCTCCCCAAGGTGACACACTAGGCTGTACGAAACCTCTATCAATGAGCTCATTCAACCGATTTTGCAACTCTTTCAACTCGTAGGAGCCATCCTATACGGAGCTTTAGATACAGGAGCGGCACCAGGGACGAGATCAATAGAGAATTCGACATCTCTCGTCCGGAGGCACTCCCGATAGATCATCGTGGAAGACATCAACAAAGTCGCAGCACAACTCGACTTCATCGACTCTTTTCTCCACTATACCCTTGCCTTCGCATGAAGCATCATCCACTAGGGCATAGACTTGCATCAAGCAGCATAAAGACCTTCTTACAAACCCTTCTCTTTTCACCTTGAAATTCAAAGACCGGACTTCCACAAATATGGAACTGAATCTTCTTTGAGGAACAAAGGAACACAAACTTTGTGGGCTCACAACCAACCAATTCCCAAAATAACATCGAAGTCCTTCATGTCAAGAATCACAAAATTGGCTTCCAAGTTCTTTTCACCAATCAACACAGGACATTTAGATAACCCCTTATCTAGTTTCACAACAGACCAGTAGGTGTACTAATCAATAAACAACTAGACAACTTCTCGTGGATTAGGTTAGTCTTCTTGATGAATGCAGATGACATGAACGAATGAGATGCACCCGTATCAAATAAGACAAATGCAGAAATAGAAGCGACTAACAATGTACCCGTAATCACATCATGGCTTGGATCTTGCTCAAGATCGAAATACTGAAAACTCTACCATGAGGGAGGAGCAGGAGCACTCTTCACCACCGGGGCAGGGCACAGGCCGCTTCGGACAGCACGAGCAAAATGACCAGCTTGCTTGCAAGAGAAGCAAACAGATTGCCGGATCCAACAGGGGGGCTGCAACAGAGGACTTCCGAACAAAAGGCCTTGCACTCGCACTTGCACTTGCACTTGCATTTGCCGGTGATCGGTTTCCGCCATACCGTTTAAACCGGCCGGGCTGCCGAAAACCCGTGTTCCGACCTACACTCTTAGCCCGAAAGGTAGGAGTGGGGTAGGGTGTAGGTCTCACATAACGACGGTCATTGCGATCCACCAAACCAGAATTCCTTGATCGCCAAGGCTTTTGCACACGAGCACTTTCCTTCTCTCGTTTCTTCCAACTTCTTCGAGTTCTCGCACCACTTGAGCATAGCTCACAATAGGCTGGACCGTGAGGTAAGCTTTAATGGCAGGCGCAGTCCTTTGAAGAACTTCTTTGCTTTGGCGAGGTCTTCCTTCAAAGAATCTGGAGCAAAGAAATGAAGCTCCTCGAACTTCCGTTGGTACTCCAACACGGACAAAGTTCCTTGAGTCGAATCATAAACTCCGCTTCCTTTGCATCCTTCACCGCCTCGGAAAGTAGTTCATACAAAAAGCCTCTTTGAATAACTCCCAAGTTACAACTCCCGCATGCAAACCTTCCAAAACAGACGAGTGGAGATCCACCATGCATCAGCTTCTTGTTGCAACTTCGCTCAAAGAAACAAAATCTTCTCGAGCTTCCGAGCATTGCAGATGCCGGAAAGCCTTCTCCAACTCACGAAGCCACTTGTTAGGAAACAAGGGGTCCTTGGTAACTCCAAGAAAGTGGGTACTTGCATCTTCGTAAAACTCTCCATCAAAGTAGTATGAGGAGTTCCAAATAAACCTCCCCGCATTCAGATCGCGGCATGAGGATTCACATTAGCACCAGCCCGGGTCTCATTATGCAGAGTCATGAAACCCACCAACATCCGGTTGAACCGAGCCGCTTGTCGCCGCATCATATTGCCCATGATATTGGCAATATCTCCGAAACTTCCAACATTCGGGGCACCAGGGATCTCATGAGTACCCCGATCAGCATTTGGTATCTCACCACCTCCATGAGGTACTTCACCACCTCCCCGAGGTACTTCACCACCACCATGACCACCGGATTCACCACGCCCACTTCTCGTAGTAACCATTCTCGCAAAAACCGAGAACATCAAAATACCGAATTTCGAAGATTCAACATAAACCACAAGTCCAAATGATTTGAAAACTTAAATCATGATCAAATATATCCATATAGTCATCAAACAATATTCCATAAGGCAAAAATCACATTTTCCAAAAATTCAACAGCAAATGAGGTCACCGTGACCATTGGTCGAGTGGTTGGTCGAGTGACCCAACCGACCAATCACCGACTAATGAAGACAGTAATACGAAAATTCGCATTATAAGCCTCATTTCCACATTCCAACCTCATTCTAACTTCTTCCAAAGGTGAGAGAGCTCTAGGGAAAATATCCAAGTGTTCCCACAAGTGTTCTTGAGGTGATTTAGTGCTTCAACAACAACACCACAACACACCATCTTCAAAAACAAGGTAAATCTCTCATTCTTTCTTCCATTTTCATCTTCTCATGCTTGCATTTCAATAAAACCATGCTTTACTTGTATCCAATGCTAGAAATCATGCTTAGGAATGCTTAGAAACATATTCCCTAGGTTTTAAACACAATGCCATGCATAGACAACAAGTTTTAACACATTTGGTGCTCATCTCGCAAAGTTTTATACCGAAATCGATATCTTTAGAAAAATTTCGTTTTCTCTCAAACCGCTTGAAATTTTCGCACGAGATCAAATGCTACATGCTCAAGATGACATTGTAGATAGGTCCATACAATTTGATTTAACCAATTTCAACTTTTCAAAAATCCAATTTTGACCTAAATTGCAAAATCCCCAAATTTCTTCTTGCTGAATTTTTCGCTTTAATCCAAGTTTTCGATCGATTTTCATCAAAACAACTTCATAGACATGAAATTCCAAGTATTGTGCACATGCTAGTATGTTCAAATCAAATTTCCCCCAAATTTGAAATTTTCCGAAAAATTACGAAAATACCCTTTTGGCTAAAATCTTGAAATAGCACTAATTGGAAATGTCTCTTGTCTCTTTCACGTATACATCATGCAGAGGGGAGGACGAGGAGGAGGTAGAGGTAGAGGTCGCATCGTAGGTGCTCTCAGGGGCAGGGGTCGGTTCCTTTCGAGCCCAGAGAGGAGGTTAGGAGACCGGACCTATTTGACACACCTCAAAGCCGAGTTTCGTACGAGGCCTACTTCAGCCTATTGTAACATCGAGATGGGGCGTCTACTTCACTTACGCCAGCTCGTAGCCTTCAGATCCGACAGAGGTTCGACACTTTACAAAGTGGACTCACCTCTTCACCGAGGATTTGCCGGTATACCCGGAGCTAGTGAGGTTGTTCTTCAAAGAACCTTACTTACACAGAGGAGGCTCGGGGCCGTGGACATCCACTCGCACTTGTCCTCGGAGCAGGGTCCATCGACATACGCATTCGCTTCTCCACCCGGACACCGGCCGGAGATCCCGCAGGTCCCTTACTACCCACATCGTGTGTGTGGATACCGCCGGAGCAGCACCGGACAGCCCATCCGATGCCGTACGAGCTTCGCGAGATATGCTCTACGCTATGGGATAGCCGCCGATGCTTCACACCGAGGACTAGCGGACGGATGACGGGTTCTCGCACGTATTATCGGTCGCATAGTCGGCCGAAACATCATGCCGAAAGCCGGACATCACCATCGGGTCACAATGATGGAGGCCTTGGTCATTTACCGCATCTACATGGGCTTCGAGATCGATCTTTCCTACATCATTCAACAGGTCATGCCGGACTTAGTTCTCGCGGCCTAGCATGCGGAACCTTTGCTATGGGAGGCTTCCGACTTTGATCTTCAGCATTTCGGGGTGAGTTTCGAGGATACTCCGATGGACACTAGATCACAGGATACCCCATTGGGACTCGGACCATTCGACGATGAGACTACATCGCTAGAGAGATCTCCTCCGTCCGGAGGGTGAGGATGATGATGAATCGGAGGATGAGGATGAGGGATCCGAGGATGGAGGAGAGGATATCGGTCCCGATAGTGATGATCAGGCCGGAGATGATACAGATATATGCGCGAGGCTGAGCCTCGTGCATCACGAGTTTCCTTCATCACATTTCGAGGCAGGTGGCCCTTCACATGCGGTTCCGGAGACTTCAGATCTTGGTGCACAGATGAGATCGATGACTTCCATGCTAGAGAGGATGGAGGTCGACAGAGCAGATGTACGAGAGGATGGAGTCTCGACAGACAGATAGAGCATCGTGACTCAGCCTAGCAGAGGAGTTCGGAGCATATAGAGATCGGAGTAGATCACCTAGATAGACCGTACCTTAGGATTTTCCATTTATGCTTTTCGATGTAATCATTGTAAAAACTTTTGAAATTAATGAAGTTCATTTTGTTTCTCTTTAATTATTGTATGTTATGCACTTTTCTTTTCCTTGCATTAGTGTCATTTGTTCAAGTATAATTATGGTATGTTATTCAGAATGTTCTCATTATGCCTCAAAGTTCAAGTTTCTAATTCAATGGTTCTATTATTCACTTCTAAGAGTAGAAGAGTCACTTCGGATCAATGACTCAGAATGTTCAGCTTGTTGCCTTTTGTGGTTAGGATCTCCTCGAACCTTGAGCTCGATACCAATCATTACGCCCTCCCAGCCGGTACCCTATCCGGCATACCCGAGAGTGTGATCCACAGCCCGAAGATCGGTATCGAGTGATCAACCTCCCACATAAGCAATAACATAATCACGAACAACCATAACAAGAGTGCGGAAGATAAATCATAGATTCAATAAAGAAAGAATGAATCATAAACGAAACGGAATAATAGATATATAATCGTAGTGTCAACAGATAAGTAAAGTGAAGCAAAAATCCCACTTTACATCCAAATGGAAAAGTAGCTCGAAAGAATAAACTAGATAAAAGCTAATCCCAAAGAGCAAGTACATTGGGTAACTAAATTATTCTCCACTTTGTAGACGACATCCTTGTAGGTGTAGATCTCATAAATAGCACAAGGACGCTTCCACTCAATGGTCGGACTAAGCATTGTACGGAGCATAACCACCCGCGGAATCTTCGGAGTAATTGTGGTAACCGCAATCACCTTCCCCGGAGATATGCCTCTTCGCCTTGCGCTTCCTCGTAGGGACCGTCATAGTATTCCGTACCTGCAGGATAGTCTAACAACATTGTACAATAAAGGAATGAGTTTCAAAGAAACTCAAGAAGGCGCTTAAAATCCATAATAACATATATGGCGAATTCCGTAAACAATCATAAATGCAATATGATATGAGACAAACAATGAATGAATGATTCTAACTCTATGTATGCTGGTCTCTATTGGCGTACATGCTTTAAGTCATAGCACCGTACTTCGTAGGAAAGTCTCAATCACTCATCATCAGTTGGTAATGGGTCCGGCATCCCTCAGGGACAAACCTTGGCAGGGGGTTAAGTCAACACACTCTCTCACAACCATTTGGTATAAGTACCGGCGCATGTCGTGGTAATACCTAGCCAAATGCAAGTCTTCTACTTGGTTACATCAAGTCGATCCAGATACTTCCATTCCTCGTCCCCGACGATCCTTTCCGGTATCCTTCACACTAGAGTCCTCATAGTCCCCGACTACGGACTCACCAACCCTATTGATCATCCACATATGGTAAACGGGAAGCTCTCACGTCCTTTCACGGGTTGGTTACCGGTCTTAAGCGCCCGTGAGCCCAAGTCTAACCATATGCAACCCTACCAATAAATGGCCCCCACAATGTGATTCCCGTCCTCTCACGGGTTGGTTACCGGTCTTGAGCGCCCATGAATCCCCATTGCTACCACGGGTCGTTCGGTCTCAATACCCCTCCGATTAGGGTCCGACATAACAGACATCCTAGCCAAACACTACTAGACAATCCTAGATATGTCATCCAACAGTTTAGGAAGGTGTCCAGAGGGCATCTCCGGAAACATCCCATAATATTCCCGTAGTAGTCCAAGGACAGAAATGTCAAAAGGACACCTCTCCTTCCCAAACCATACGTAAGCATACACATGCATCAATTCATATCATCACATATATGGTAACTCCATATATGGAAAGAAATCAATATTTACAAACATTTGTATAACATTGGTAAGTAAATCATACATGAATCAATTCAATATGAATAAGTAATGCTACCGTAATCAAAGTTATGCAACAGTAGTATATCATTGTAAGAATCTAATTTAGGAAACATATTAATGATATTCAAATATAGAAACTAGATTCATGCTATCTATGTAATTAAGGAAATAACCATCCTTACCTTTTATAACTCGCAAAGAATCCTAAGAAATCAAGTAAGATCTTGGCAAACTTGAGAAGAAGGTCCTAAACAAGTATATACACATATTAGGAAAGATCCCTAATGAAAAAAATATAGCAAAGCATCCGAAATGCACTCAATTCGAGTTGCTGTACTCATTGGTCGAGTGGATTGGTCGAGTGGTCCACCGACCAATCAATCGACCAATGCAGACGAGAGCTTAGAAAATCAGAGTTTTGAGATATGAAATCCGAATTCGATGGTTCAAGAGGGTACTAATCAAGGGGTAGACTACATCAGTAGTATTCTAGCATATAGGGGACCTCAAAACACTAATCAAATCAAGGTATCAAGACCCAAATTAGGAAACAAAAAGTTACCATAAATAAATCAAACATGGATCTTGATGAAGTTTGAAATAGAAAACAAGGACAAGAACAATAGGAAGATGGATCATTGCTTTCGGTAATGAAAACATGAAAACATGCATAGGTCTTCATGGTATAAGGCTTAGAAGCATAAATCTAAATAAGGAAATAAAACCTACCATATATGTACTATCATGCATCATGAAGAACACATAGCAAGGTAGAAGAGAACAACTAGAATTCTATGGATTATGGATCAAAGAAAGAAAACACAACCATTAACCACTAACATGATCAATGAAAGAAGATCCAAAGAGATCAGAATTCAGATTAGGAAATTAACAGAGATTAAATCATGGTTTGATCATGAATCCTTCAAAAGCTTGCAATGATCATGGTTAAGATCATTGTTCTAGCCTTTAATCCTTAGGATGATCATGAGAACATGTTCGGAGATGTTTGCAACAGAGGATGCAGCATCTCTTCTACTGTCTCAACTCAAAAAGGAAAGAAAAACAAAGATGTAGGAGAAGAAGAGAGAGTAGACATACCTTTTGATGCAAAAAGAAGAGTTCCGACGAAGATCCGCCAAGAAAACTCCAAGGATGCAAGAGAGATGACTTGCAGAGGTCTTTGGTCTGCTCCGGAGGGTTTGGAGGCAGCAAATACGAAGTGGACTCGAGGTTAGGCTTAAATAGAGCAAGAATCAACCTAATTGCCAAAGACAAGACCCATTGGTCGAGTGGATTGGTCGATCGGCCCAACGACCAATCACGACCAATGCATGAAAGAAGGCCAAAACAGGGAATTGAAGGCCCAGATCAAATCCAAACCTAAAGGGGTTTTGCACACAAGTCAAGTGACTTACCTAGTAGGTAGAAATGCCTTCAAACCAAGATAGAGATCACTCCAAGTCCATCAACTAATTAGATCTTCATCAGGATTCTGTTTCCATAAATAGCACCTCATCATCAACCTTCATGCATCCAAACCCCCCCACCCCCCCCCCCCCCCCCCCCCCCCCCCCCCCCCCCCCCCCCCCCCCCCCCCCCCCCCCCCCCCACCCAAAAACACCCCCCCCCCCGACGGCCACCCGCCCCCTTTTCCTCTCTTCCCCCTTCCCTTTTTTTTTTTTCTATTTTTTATTTTTTTTGTTTTTTTTTTTAAATTTAAATTTTTTCTCCCTCCCCCCCCCCCCCCCCCCCCCCCCCCCCCCCCCCCCCCCCCCCCCCCCCCCCCCCCCCCCCCCCGCGCTGCCCCCCTCGGTTTGGTTTTTTTTCCCCCCCCCCCCCCCCTCTTTGAGGGTTTGTTCCTAATGCTTAATCTATGTTTGTTTAGGGTTTATTTTCTAACTTTGGACCTGTCCTCATTCTTTTCTCCGAAATTCTTCGAAGTTAATTAAGGTAAGGATGGTTGTTCCCTAATAACCTAAAATGCATGTTTTGATTCAGATTGCATGATCATACTATTGTTCTTATAATTTTCTTATAATTATATTGCTGCTGTAAGTATTGTAACTATAGTAGGACTTGCTCATGTAATTCAATTATTGTTTTGATCATATATGAATGGTTATTTCCCTATGTATTGATTTATCAGTTGTGCTTATGAATGACTAATTTGAAATGTGATTGCTTAAGTGTAATTGGGGAATGGAAAATGTCCTTTTGACATTTTTATCTTCGAACGTCAGTGGAAGTGGTATGAAACATTTCCTATGGTGCCCCTTGACTCTTTCCCTAATTATTGGTTGACATACCTAAGGCCTGTCTAGCAGTGTTTGGCTAAGATTACCCTGTTATATCAGACCCGATTAGGAAGGGAATTGAGTCCGAGTAACTCGTGGCAGCAATGGGGATTTGTGGGCGCTCAAGACCGATAACCAACCTGTGAGAGGACATGAATCACATTTTCAGGGTCATTCATTGGTAGGGTTGTAGTAGTAGACTTGGGCTCATGGGCGCTCAAGATTGGTAACCAACCCGTGAGAGGACATGAGAGCTTCCTGTTTACTATTTGTGGATAACCAATAGGGTTGATGAGTCCGTAGTCCGAGTTGGTTGTAGCCATAGGATACACTGACTCTGGTGAGAATGATGCCGGAAAGGATTGCGAGAGGCGAGGAATGGAAGTATCTAACTCTGACTTAATATAACTAAGTAGAAGACTTGCATTGGGCTAAGTTTAACCTTGACATGTGCCAATACTTAGACCAATGGTGATGTGAGAGAGCGGTGACTTAAACCCCAGCCATGGAACGTCCGAGATGGTGAGGGAGGTGAGAGACCACCCAGGGAGGGGGGCCAATAAAGTACCACCAGAGGAACCATCTTGCATGTTTGTCCATATCATTTGCATCCTTATGGTTGAGGGAGAGTGATTTGAGACCTTTTCGCAACAACTTTGTTAGATCTATCTGCAGAGTTGAGGACTATGTCACGCCCTCCCGCCCTCCCAGCCGGTACCCTATCTGGCATACCCGAGAGTGTGATCCACAGCCCGAAGATCAGGTATCGAGTGATCAACCTCCCACATAAACAATAACATAATCATGAACAATCATAACATGAGTGCGGAAGATAAATCATAGATTCAATAAAGAAAGAATGAATCATAACTGAATCAAAATAATAGATATAATCGTAGTATCACACCGATAAGTAAAGTGAAGCAAAAATCCCACTTTACAACCAACTGGAAAAGTAGCTCTAAAAGAATAAACTAGACAAAATCTAATCCCAAGAACAAGTACATTGGGTAACTAAATTGTTCTCCACTTTATAGACAACATCCTTGTAAGTGTAAATCTCATAAATAGCACAAGGACGCTTCCACTCAATGGTCGGACTAAGCATCGTACGGAGCATAACCACTCGCGGGATCTTCGAGTAATTGTGGTAACCGCAATCACCTTCCCCGGAGATATGTCTCTTCGCCTTGCGCTTCTTCATAGGGACCGTCATAGTACTCGAGTACCTGCAGGATAGTCTAACAACATTGTACAATAAAGGAATGAGTTTCAAAGAAACTCGGAAAGGCGCTTAAAATCCATAATAACATAAATGGCAAATTTCCGAACAAACATAAATGCAATATGATATGAGACAAACAATGAATGAATGAATCTAACTCTATGTATGCTGGTCTCTATTGGCGACATGCTTTAAGCCATAGCACCGTACTTCTTTAGGAAAGTCCACTCACATCCTCAACCATTTAAGATATCTTGGATTCTCTCACGGATCATTTCACCGGTCTTGAGCAGCCGATTGGTAATGGGTCCTTCATCCCTCAGGACAAACCTTGGCAGGGGGTTAAGTCAACACACTCTCTCACAACCATTTGGTATAAGTACTGGCGCATGTCAGGGTAAAACCTAGCCAAATGCAAGTCTTCTACTTGGTTACATCAAGTCGATCCAGATACTTCCATTCCTCGTCCCTGACGATCCTTTCCGGTATCCTTCACACTAGAGTCAGCGTATCCTATGGCACCAACCAACTCGGACTACGGACTCATCAACCCTATTGATCATCCACATATGGTAAACGGGAAGCTCTCACGTCCTCTCACGGGTTGGTTACCGGTCTTAAGCGCCCATGAGCCCAAGTCTAACCATATGCAACCCTACCAATAAATGGCCCCCACAATGTGATTCATGTCCTCTCACGGGTTGGTTACCGGTCTTGAGCGCCCATGAATCCCCATTGCTACCACGGGTCGTTCGGTCTCAATACCCCTCCGATTAGGGTCCGACATAACAGACATCCTAGCCAAACACTACTAGACAATCCTAGATATGTCATCCAACAGCTTTAGGAAGGTGTCCAGAGGGCATCTCCGGAAACATCCCATAATATTCCCGTAGTAGTCCAAGGACAGAAGTGTCGAAAGGACACCTCTCCTTTCCAAACCATACGTAAGCATACACATGCATCAATTCATATCATCACATATATGGTAACCTCATATATGGAAAGAAATCAATAATTACAATCACTTGTATAACATTGGTAAGTAAATCATACATGAATCAATTTAATATGAATAAGTAATGCTACTGTAATCAAAGTTATGCAACAGTAGTATATCATTGTAAAAATCTAATTTAGGAATCATATTAATGATATTCAAATATAGAAACTAGATTCATGCTACCTATGTAATTAAGGAAATAACCATCCTTACCTTTTATAACTCGCAAAGGAATCCTAAGAAATCAAGTAAGATCTTGGCAAACTTGAGAAGAAGGTCCTAAACAAGTATATACAACATATTAGGAAAGATCCCTAACAGAAAAGATACCAAAACATCCAACACAAACCAATTCTGGAGTTGCTGTACTCATTGGTCGAGTGGATTGGTCGAGTGGTCCAGTCGACCAATCAGTCGACCAATGCAGACAGTAGCCTATAAAATCAGAGTTTTAAGATATGAAATCCGAATTTGGTGGTTCAAAAGGATACTAATCAAGGGGTAGACTACATCAGTAGTATTCTAACATATGGGGGACCTCAAAACACTAATCAAATCAAGGTATCAAGATCCAAATTAGGAAACAAAAAGTTACCATAATTAACTCAAACATGGATCTTGATGAATTTGAAATAGAAAACAAAGACAAGAGCAATAGGAGGATGGATCATTGCTTTCGGTAATGAAAACATGAAAACATACATAGGTCTTCATGGAATAAGGCTTAGAAGCATAAATCTAAATAAGGAAATAAAACCTACCATATATGTAACTATCATGCATCATGAAGAACACATAGTATGGTAGAAGAGAACATCTAGAAATCTATAGATTATGGATCATGGAAAGAAACACAGTAATTACTACTAACATGATCAACAAAAGAAGATCCAAAGAGATCAGAATTTAGATTAGAAGTTTAACAGAGATTAAATCATGGTTTGATCATGAATCCTTCAAAAGCTTGCAATGATCATGGTTAAGATCATTGTTCTAGCCTTAAATCCTTAGGATGATCATGAGAACATGTTCAGAGATGTTTGCAACAGAGAATGCAGCATCTCTTCTACTGTCTCAACTCAAAAAGGAAAGAAAAACAAAGATGGAGGAGAAGAAGAGAGAGTAGACATACCTTTTGATGCAAAAAGAAGAGTTTCGACGAAGATCCATCAAGAAAACACCAAGGATGCAAGAGAGATGACTTGCAGAGGTCTTTGGTTCGTTCCGAGAGGGTTTGGAGGCAGCAAATACGAAGTGGACTCGAGGTTGGACTTAAATAGAGCAAGAACAACCTAATTGCCAAAGACAAGCACTCATTGGTCGAGTGGATTGGTCGACGGCCCCGATCGACCAATCACCGACCAATGCTGGACAAACAAGACCAAAACAGGGAATTGAAGGTCCAGATCAAATCCAATCCTAAAGGGGTTTTGCACACAAGTCAAGTGACTTACCTAATAGGTAGAAATGCCTTCAAACCAAGATAGAGAGCACTCCAAGTCCATCAACTAATTAGATCTTCATCAGGATTCAGTTTCCATAAATAGAACCTCATCATCAACTTTCATGGATTCAAAGCCAGACACCAAGTCCTCTATTGGGATGGCCCAAAGCTGACTTCTTACTTTACTTCGGGTCATCGGACCTACAAATAACAAGGTTTCCGGGTCAAGGTTAGGGCTGGGTTTTACAAGATGGGCTAGACAAAGCATTCCGCCACAAGACCAGCACGCTCTTGCGTGTCCACGCCCTTTTGTTTTGCTCGTGTGGTGGGCCGGTTTGCCCCCTTCGCCTTGGTTCCGTGGTGCGCGGGGCTCGGTACACCCAAGGTGCTAGCTACTGTGACTACGACTGTGAAGACTACCAAGGTGATGGAGGAGTGTATCAGGATTAGTCGTACTCATGTGCTAGTACAACAATACTTGGATATAGAAAGCTTTACTTTTAAAAGTGTTCTTTTTAAGTTTGAAGAAATATTAGTTTAGATCTAGTAACTTCTTTTCTTTCCATTTTTGGAATCGGTTGTGTTGGTGCTAGAATTGCCGATAGCCTCGAACCTCCACCTTCGCACCGAACTCCTCTGATCTAGATTGATCTGGTTGAATTGATTCCTTGATCAGTCTCTCGTTCACTGTAAAAATGAAACACCAATTAAAAACAGAGCCGATCATCTTGATCGGCGTCACGTCTCCGACGGTCTAGTTAGATATCTGAAGATAGTTCCTCCGAGCTCGTAAGAGCTTTTGAGCTCCTCTAATGGCGTAAATCCGGAATCATTGTGTGTTTTTGCTAATCTGAAAGACTTACTTTTTACAAGGACTATGGTCATTATACAAATGACTGTCGTCATCTGAAAGCAGATATTGAGAGATTAATATCTCAGGGACACTTGTCCAATTTTGTTAGCAGAAGGAGGGAGGAGCCATGTGAGCCACGGGCAGCTGCTCCTAAAAGGGATCGTTCAGTTAGTTCAGAACGATCAAGGGAGGCTCCGAAGTCTAAAAAGGGCAAGGAGGTGACTGAAGCTACTCGGTCACCTATCCTTACCATTTTTGGAGGACCAGAGCCCGAATCACTCTGCAGTTTGAAGACAAAATCCAAATTTGTCGGAACCGGAGAGACGCAGAAGTGAAAGAAGCTGAATGGTGAAGATTCTATCACCTTTGGCGAGGAGGATGAAAGAGGCGTTTGTTTACCTCATGATGACGCCATAGTCATCAAGGTAGAGATTGCACGTCGGGAACTGCATAGAGTTTTGGTTGATACAGGGTCTGCAGCTGACCTGATTTCTTATGAAGTCTATCAAAAACTGAAGGTGGATGAGAACTTGATGGAGCCTTCATCCACGCATCTATATGGTTTTGCAGGGTCGTCTGCGGTGGCGGAAGGATTTGTCCAGTTGGACTTATCTATTGGAAGTTTTCCTAAGGAAACAACCGTCCGAATCAATTTTTTGGTGGTTCGGGAGCTGCCAGCTTACAATGTTATCCTCGGGCGACCATCTTTATCCAAGATAGGTGCTATTGTTTCGACAAAACACCTGAAGATAAAATTCCCGACTGATACGGGAATTGGTCAAGTTTCCTTTGACCAGAGGATCTCTCGGCAATGTTACGTTGCCTATTTAAAAGACAAGGAGGGCCCATAGAAGGTGACTGCCCTACCTATAGAAGTTCGAGACGATCGGGAAGAAGCAGAGATGCAAAGGCCCGAACCAGTGGAGAGGCTGGAGCAAATCCAACTGTGTACCGAAGATAAGAAGAAGATTACTTATATCGGGTCTGAACAACTGGAGAAATTCAAAGATGAGTTGAAGTTATTTCTTCAACAGAATAAAGACATATTTGCATGGTCTGCTGAAGACATGCCAGGAATCGATTCGGCTGTCGCAGAGCATAAACTCTGGATAGATCCGAAGGTGAAGCCGGTGATACAAAAAAGGAGAAATTTCTCCATTGAAAAGTATGAAGCCGTTCGGGGCGAAGTTGAAAAACTAAAGAATTCTGGTTTCATAGAACCAATTGAATGCCCAACTTGGTTGGCTAATGTGGTAATGGTAAAAAAGGCGAATGGGAAGTGGAGAATGTGTACATATTACACAGATCTCAACAAAGCTTGCCCTAAATATTGCTATCCGTTGCCTCGGATTGACCTCTTGATAGATGCGACTGCAGGATATGAAACTCTAAGTTTCATGGATGCCTACTCAGGGTATAATCAGATCCTTATGAATAAGGAAGATGAGAAGTTCACGGCTTTCATGATTGATCGTGAAAGCTACTACTATAAAGTCATGCCATTTGGCCTGAAGAACGCAAGAGCAACATATCAGAGGGCCGTCAACAAGATTTTTAAAGATCTGATAGGAAAGAATGTTGAAGCTTATGTTGACGACATGCTAGTGAAGAGCTTTACAAAAGCAAATCATATTGCAGATTTGACTGAGGTATTCTCGATCGCGAAAAAAATCAAATGAAGCTGAATCCAGAAAAGTGCGCCTTTGGAGTTTCCTCGGGCAAATTTTTGGGCTTCATGGTGTCACAGAGAGGTATTGAGGCTAATCCTGCCAAAATACAGGCTCTGATTGATATGGAGGCTCCCAAAACTGTTCGTGATGTGTAGTGTTTAACAGGGAGAGTTGCCGCTTTGAATCGATTCATCTCCAAGTCTGGAGAAAAGTGTTTGCCATTCTTCAAGGCACTCAAAGATTTGAGGGGCAACAAGGAGGCAAAATGGACCGAAGAATGCCAGAAAGCTTTCAAGGAGTTAAAAGAAGCACTCGGACAACTGCCGATCTTGTCCCGACCAGGGAAGGGGGAAATATTACAGCTTTATCTAGCGACGTCCCTTTCAGAGGTTAGTGCAGTACTTGTTCGTGAGAAAGATAAAAAACAGTGGCCGATTTACTATGTGAGCCACGTATTGCTAGATGCAGAGACACGATATTCGCAGATTGAGAAGCAGGCTCTGGCTCTCATGATGGCCGCCAGGAAGCTAAGGCCATACTTTCAGGCTCATCAATTGAGGTATTTACAACTTTTCCTCTCAGTAAAGTTCTTAATAAACCTGATTTATCAAGAAGGATGGTGTCCTGGTCAGTTGAACTCAGCGAGTTCCAGGTGAGCTTTAAGCCCAGAACGGCAATCAAGGCTCAGGCGTTAGCTGATTTTGTAGTAGAAACTACTGCACCAGTGGAGTCCACCATTGAGGATCCCATTATACCAACCACTTGGGAGGTATATGTGGATGGTTCGAGTAATAAAGATGGAGCAGGAGCTGGAATTCTATTGAAAAGTCCAGCAGGATTTATTATTCGGTATGCTTTGAGGTTTGCATTCGAAGCAAGTAATAACGAAGCAGAATATGAGGCTCTGATAGCTGGACTTCGGTTGTCAAAAGCATTGTCCATAGCAGATGTTACTATTTATAGTGACTCTCAACTTATAGTCAACCAAGTCCAGGGGGAGTATGGTATTAAAGAACCACGCTTGCATGAATATCAAGAGATAGTGCAGGCATTTCAAAACCAATTTCGGAATTTGAAGATATCTCAGATTTCGAGGACTGAAAATTCAGTGGCAGATGAGCTATCCTGACTAGCCAATGCCAAAGAAAAAAATCTAGACCCTTCGGTCTATATTGAAGAGATAACATTTCCAAGTTATCATGAGAAAGAAATTTCTTATATTGAAGCAGAGCGTTGCTGGATGGATCCAATAATTGAGTATCTAAGAGATGACAAATTACCTGAGGATTCGAAAGAGGCAAGGTTGATCAAGATACGATCGACGAGATTTGTCATTCAGAATGGGAGACTATACATAAGATCTTATTCTGGACCCCTTATGAGATGTATAGGCCCCAAAGGAGCAAAGTCAGCTTTGGCTGAGGTTCATGAAGGAATTTGTGGGGCTCACATGGGTGGATGAGCCCTGGCCCACAAAATTCTAAGACTTGGGTTATATTGGCCTAAGATCCAAGAGGCTGCTATGGAGTATGTTCGTCGATGTGGCAACTGTCAAATTCATGCTACAGTATCGAAGCGCCCGGCGGAAACCATGACTTCGATTCTAGATCCCATTCCCTTTGCGATGTGGGGAATTGATATCATGGGCAAATTCACCAAGGCGTCAAGCGGACAGGAATATCTGATAGTAGCAATTGATTATTTCACGAAATGAGTTGAAGCCAGTGCACTGGCAGCAATTACTGAGAAAAAAGTGGAGAAATTTGTGCTTGAGTCAATCATATATTGCTTTGGGATTCCAAAGATTATCGTCACTGACAATGGTACTCAGTTCGACTGTCCGCAATTTGAGCAATTTTGCGGAACATATATGATCGAGCATCGTATGTCCTCAGTGGCATACCCCCAGAGCAATGGACAAGTAGAGGTTACTAACCGAACGCTACTGGAAGGAATAAATAGAAGACTCAAAGCTAACAAGGCTTCTTGGGTCAAAAAACTTCATAATGTATTGTGGGCCTATAGAACTACGGTTCGAACACCCACAGGAGAAACTCCATTCAGGTTAGCATATGGGTCCGAAGCATTGGCACCGGTGGAGATAATGGCGGGGACATTACGGGATCGAGAGTTTGAGGAAAAAGCAAACGAGCAAGGACTGCTTGATAGTCTTGATTTGTTGGACGAAGTTCGGGCAAAGGCCATAGCACGAACTCAACATTATCAAAGAAGGATAGCGTCTCATTATAATACTCGAGTGAAGAATCGTCGGTATTTAGCCGGAGATTTGGTATTGAGAAACACCTTAGCTTCCGACCCGCGTCACCAAAGAAAATTGGACCCTTCCTGGGAAGGACCTTATATGGTTGTAAAACCAGTTGGTTCAGGAGCTTACAAGCTGAAGAACATCAACACCCAAAAAGAGTTGGATCGTTCGTGGAATGCCAGGCATCTAAAAAAAATTTATCCTTGATGATGATTTCAATTTTGTTCGTGATGTAAACATTTTCAACTCAATCAATGCAATTTTTGGCTTTCAAAAAATTATCTTTTGATTGGGGGGCATCATACACCACATTCAAGAACAAGATTCAACTATAAGGCATCGGTTTAAAACCCGAGTGAGTTCCTTCTCAGACTTATTGTATTTCTCCGGAAATCCTTAAGTAAAGGCATCGGTTTAAAACCCGAGTGAGTTCCTTCTCAGACTTATTGTATTTCTCCGGAAATCCTTAAGTAAAGGCATCGGTTTAAAACCCGAGTGAGTTCCTTCTCAGACTTATTGTATTTCTCCGGAAATCCTTAAGTAAAGGCATCGGTTTAAAACCCGAGTGAGTTCCTTCTCAAGCTTATTGTATTTCTCCGGAAATCTTTAAGTAAAGGCATTGTTCTAAACAACTAAGACCTAGTACAACAGCGATTCAAGTGGCTAGGAAAGTTCAAGATGAAGTTAATTTCTTATTTCTTCAAAAGACCAGAAGAGGCCGGTCTCAACATCAAACATAAGATTACAAGAGCTGGATACAATCTTCGGTCCAAAAAGAAAGTCATCATCGATGATCATTAAAGAAGTCATACAAGATCGGCACAACTTTGCTAGAACAAACACATGAGTCAATCGTTGGTATGGATTCAAGGAAAAGAAGAGGAGAAATGAGGATTACAAAAAACATTTCAGTATAAAATCCTCCGCAATTTCATACTCTTTGTCCAGCTTGTCCAGGAGAAGTATGGTCTTCGACCAAACTTGCATTCAAGGCGAGCTAGTCATAATTGAATCCATAAACAGGAGAATCTTCCAGATAATGCATAATATCTGGATCAGAAGGAGGAGGATCAATCTTATTTTTGGTCCAGTCAGGAGGAGGAAGGCCCAGTTTGGTAAATACTTCAGGATGGCAAACAACACTGTAGGGAGTCGTATCAAAATGAGGATCCTTCCTTAATATTGATTCCCATACTTCGTTCTCACCATCCCGGTAAGCCTGCAAGTTATAAGCATTCAGCATATCAACAAAGGGCTTACGGTGTAAATACTTGAAGACGCAAGCTCTGCGAACATCAGTTGGAAGGGATTTGGGCAAAGGAATGACAGCTTGCCTTTGGGGTAACGTTTCAGATCCTTTGGCTCCTGACTTTCCAACTCCTCGCTCCAGGTGCCGAATCTTCTCCCTGGCATCATCCAAGTCTGACCGAAGACGATCGATCACCGAATTATTTTCTCCTGCAAACTCCTAAGCTAGTTTCCTAAGGCGAGCAATCTCAGCATCTTTAGCTTCAGAGATTTCCCGAAGCCTGGAAACTTCATTGCTAAACCTATTGTGCCTAGAGGCTGCTTCCACTTGGTTGTGGAAGTTACCCGTAAGACTCCTGCAAACAACTTCTGAGTTAAAAACGAGCAGAAGAGTAATATTCAGAATCAAAAGATAATGAAGAAAGACTTACATCACCATTGACTTCATAAAGACTTCATCTGGAAGTTTGGAAAGAACTGCGCTCTCAGAAGTCATTCGAGCAGCAGTGCACCATTCCAACGCTCTGTCAAACTCGTTTTACACTAATTCGGGTGAAGGATGAGAAGAATGAGCTACACCAAGAGAAGGATGAGCTGCATCACTTGTCACCCGACGGCGCTTCTTGGTGGCAAAATCCTCCAACTCCAAAGGAGAGGAGGAGGATGCCAAACAAGCACTAGAATTGGAAATAGGAGCAGCACCTGCTGGGACCACACCTTCATCAGACGCCAACAAAGTTGCCTCAGATGCCCGAAGAGTCTCCTTCGGGGGTGCACCAACAGTCTCTGCAGCAGGGGCGTCAGCAGCTCCATCAACAACAAAGTGATCAAGATCTTCCTGGGAAGAATGAGCAATCACTTCAGGCAAAAGAGGCGTAGGGGCGGCATCAATAGAAACTGTGGGAATCTAATTTGAAGATTCACCAACAGCAGTCGCTTTATGCTTGGAGGATTCACTAGCTGAAACCACCTCACTGGCCCCAACCACTGCCGACGGAACAATTTTCTTACAAGATTTCACTCTGATAAAGTTCGGGTTGATCCTGGGAGCCACTATATAAATAGAAAAACTGTATAAGTATAGATATCCAACAACAATAGCAACAAGGGTAAACCCTAGTTCTCTGTCAAATGCCCAAACCCGATTAACTAAACCCCAAGTATTACTATTGTGCAGTTTACTCGGGGGGAAGAGATGAGTAAAAAAAAAAAACTCACTTGTTCAGAAGTTGATAGAGTTATTGTTGGAGTATGAGGAATACGGAAGCAAGCAGGAGGACGGAATGTCGCTTTAGCAAATCAACTTGCAGATATCAGGATAGATGGAGAGTACCCACAAAGGCTTTAAATAGCCTTAGGTATTAAGACGACGGTTGAGAGCTAAAGACAACCAATGGCCCAGATCGAAATGACGCTTCGAAATCCGTAACAAGCACGATCAACGGTCATAGGGAGGCCACATGGAAACATGTAAAGGCGAGCACCCGATGTAAGGATACCTCCAATCATCGCACCACCATTTTGATAATGGATGTATTACCGATTCATTGGAAACAGTGAATGGTATACCAAAGCAAGGAAGCGTTTGGACTTCGCGGATACCAGAAGGGAAATGTGTGGACTTTGCAGTAAATGAAGGAGTGGGGAAGATTAATGCATCTTTCCAAAACGTATCTTCATAATATCTCTACAAGATGATTATTCGTCGAGGAATGTGAAGTTAAGTGATAAGTTTTATCATTTTTTATTCAAGACAAGATTTCAGCAGGAGACGAGGAAATAGTAAGGCCAACATGAAAAAGAAGTGTCTATTCATTAGCAAGGAGGTCAATCTTTACAAAAAAAAAAAAAAAAAAAAAGAGATAACTCCCTAAGCCTCTTCTTCATTGTTGCTCGAGGAGCCTTGGTCAAGAGGACTTTTCTCAGGATCCTGAGAAGAGCCTTCCTCAAGATTAACGTTGTCAGAGTCCTCTTTAGCAGCAGCTTGTGACTTGGCTTGTGACTTTTCCTCTACAAGTGCCGGCTCGTCAGCCAGATATGCCTCATATTGTGGGTCAGCTGGAAAAGGATCATCTTCTTCCCGAGCCCAGTCTTGGAGATCCATGCCTAATTTCCCGAAGACCTCTTTATGGCACACCTCACGAAAGGGAGCAGTATTGAAGGAAGGGATTGATGCGAGAATTCGCTCCCAAACGTCATTCTGCCCCAAGCGATAAGCTTGGATGTTGTAAGCACCCAATAGCTAGGAGAAAGGTTCGCTGTTCAGGTATTTCCGAACACAATCTTTCCGAAGCTCTGGCTTGATGTGCTCGGGCTTGCTGGGAATCGCCAACTTCAAGTATTCTTCATTCTCTATACATTTAAATTCAAGTCTGTCACCGAACAACGTGGCAGCTTCTTTTTGCTTTTTGGCCTCGCGCTCGGCAGCAAAAGCACGAGCCTTTGAAGCATCAAGGGCCTCCTTGAGGGAGATCACTTCTTCCTCATGCTTTCTTTGCAGCTCCTCGGCAGCTGCAGTCAGCCGGTCTATCTCAGAATTGGCTTTGGCCAAATTCTCTTCACAAGTCTGTAGCAAGGAGCTGTTGCGGCCAACCCGGCTCAATGCTTCCATGTGTTGATAGAAGCTCAACACAACATTCCTGGGAAGGCGGAAATTATCAGAAGAAGTCATAAAAAATTGTGAAAAAATAAGTAAGCAAGAAGACCGGTACCTTGTGGATTGACTAACAAGGGCAACGTCATCCAGGGTTTCAAATTCCTGGCGATCAGAAGGAACAAGACTGAGGGAGCTCCACTCTGCAGCTTTCTCAGGATCCTGTGTCACCCTGTTGGTCAACTTCAGGGTCCACTGGGGGGTGAAGACCTCCTCACAATCCGCAGAATTTTTGGATTTTTTATGGGAGGAAGCATCAACTGTATCATGCCTCCTTTTGGTTCGGGCGGAGGAGGAGACATTAGTCCTCTCCACCATTGGCTTCTTCCCTTTACCCGAAGCATCAGCCACGGGCCTGATATTCCTGATACCCCTATAAGAGGGGTCGGGAGAGGGAACAGAAGCCTCTTGATCAACGGTCAAGGCTCTAGGCGATTGTTGCTCGGCTGTCACAACGGCCCTAGCGGCCTTCACTCGCAGGTTCTCGGGGTTCATTCTTGGAGGCATTGCAAAGAAGAGCAAAAGTCATAATTGAAGATGTATTACTTCAGTAAAATTAAAAGATGATGGTTAGAAGCTCACAATGAGCCAACCCCCAGTACTGAAGAATGGAGTTATACTCCACCTCAAGTCCATGTGTCTCTTGATACCATGGAATGGATTTGATCTTCCTGATGGCCGCCTCGTCTTCTTTGGATAAGGGTAGGCCTCAGTTATTCTCAGAAGAAGAAGTACACCGCCTCCAGACGGTCGGGAAGTTAAGATCCGATAGAGGCGCTCGACAGAAAAAGTATCGTTCGCGCCATCTTTTGTGATTAGAAGAGCAAGTTCCTTTGACAAGGATGTTGCCCCTCCAATCAAGTTCAGCCTTATTGCGTTTGGACAGAAAAACCCAATCGGGAGGATGGGAGATAGCAAGAACATGAAAATGTACAAAGAGAGAAAGAGATGGCGTAATGCCAAGTTTAAAACACAAACCCAAGAAGCCGACGATGAGACGCCAGCTATTGGGAAGGAGCATTCCGGGACAAATGTCCTAATGATTCAGAACTGTGGAGAACAAAGGATTAAAAAAGGGAAAGCGAACCCCGCTTTCCAGTGCATCTATGTATAGAGAAAATTCACCCGAAAGGGTTGATCAACCCTCTCATCAGGATGGGGAGCCCTAACCTGATAAGAGGAAGGAAAATCAAAATCTTGGATGGCTGAAAGAAGGGTTTCCTCCTTGTAAACGGAGGGAACAGAGCCAGGTCCGCCATCGGACCTGGAAGTTTGAGACTGCCTAGAAGACTCGGCAGTTATCCTGGAAGTCTTGGAAGATCCAGACTTAGGAAGGACAGAAGGAGTTTCGATTTTTCTCTCTAAACCTTTTTGAGAAACTTCAGCAAACTCGCGCCAGAGGACACTTAGGGTTTTGTTATCACTATCCGACTGTTCGGAAGGAGGAGAAGCAAAAGCTTCATTACCATTACTATTACTAAAACTGGATACCAGAGAAACCCTATTATCCGCCATTACTTGTTTCAGTAAGGTACAAAAAGAAAAAGATCAGTAAACTTACTGATTCAGTGAGGCAAAAGCTTGAGAGCAAGAAGGCGCAAAGCAGACGACAAAGGTTCAAATTCCGGACAGGAAGAATGAAACCTACGAAGACAACGAACCACTTTTAAAAGCACCTGCACGAGTGTTCGGGAATCTGAACGATCGAGGTTGATTCAAAATCAACGATCAAGATTAGAAGACGTTTTGAAAGTTTGAACTCACGAATCCGAAACTGGCGTTCGGAAACTGTCGCTTGGATTACGTGAGCCACGACAGATCGACTGCAAGGAGACACGTGGCCTTACCCTCACAACGCTCGAGGAAAAGTGACCACCGCATTAAATGTGATATGACATTTAATGGAACACGCAGAGACTATTGCCTGACGAAGAACCCAGTTAAAAACCAAGCCCTCGGGATCGACCGAACGCTTGGTCTGGGGGGCTTGTGATATGGATAAAATATGATCGAACCGGGTTCATACCTGGTTCAACCCTCGACCCCGGTCGAGACAGGGAATCGACTCGCTCCCGAGTGAACAGGATCCAAAAGATGGCTTGCTGAGGAAGAAAGCTTATTCAGCTACAAGCACGCCTCTAATTCAACTTATGAATTAGGTTAATTACCCTAATGATGGCAGATTCAAATTGACGGCTGCGGCTAATCATTATCAAAGGGATAATCATCGCATAACCTAAAGGTTATCTCAGGAGTCCTCTACTAGTCCAAATTAGTAGAAGTCTATTGCTCAACGGATCTAACTGTTAAGATCCAACGACTACCCGAAGAAGGCTCAAGTGCATCCAACGAAGGAGATTCGAAGGTACACTCTATATAAACCTCACTGCCATACGAGGTGAGGGACAGATTCAGATACATACTGATAGACGTAAACTATCAGAGGCTTACGATCTAGATCACCTTTCCCAGTTCTTTATTCCTTAGCTCTGTGCTTCTAGCAGAGCCGTTTGTGATTAAGTTCATCAACTGACTTAGCCTTCGAAGGTGGATTCCCGACCCCGCGGTCGGGCCACATCTGACGCTTTCGTTTTGCAGGTCATCACGAGGAGATCTAAGGGCTGAGCAGATTTTGGACACATCAATATGATATAGATCAAGAGGACAGTTCAGACTATTAATTTAAAACCCTGCCAATTTATCTTAAGGGATTAGTTTACTTGTCATAGGTTACCACCTGGTAAGTTTGTGAAAAATTCAAATTCCTTGTGAAGCTAGAAGGATTGAGAATGTGTGAAAAGCATAACAATAAAGTCAAAGAAAACAATCTTTCTGGTATTTTAAAATTTCAATTATAATATATTTATGACTAATGAGACGTGATTTAGGATTCGATTTTGTTATCCTTATTTGTTAGATTTGTTTCTTTGCCCCGTCTATATGACTTTCATTGAAGCATATTTCAATGTGGGATTTTAAAATAGAAAACAATATTGAACCGTTTTCTAAAATGACCTATTGGACGATGAGTTTTATGTTTATTTTGTCTTTAAAATAACTATCATGAAATATTAAATTTTCAGTTGCACTTTTTTCTTTCTTTCAAATAGTCAAAATTTGGTTAAAATAGAATCTTCACCATTTCATACAAAGAAAGTTGACCTAGAGCAAAACTATCTTTTTTTAAAAATACTCCTTAGCTTTGATCTTTTGATGGCATGAAAGATGCTACATAGGTTTTAATCTGTCACGAAACAAACGAAAGAAAGAAAGCTAAAAAATCTTTTGTTATTTCCACTGATCTACAGTTCCCCGAGTTTGAAAACTTCTTGAGATTGAGATGTGGTTAAAGTGATTTTTGATGTAATCTTGAGTTTTTATTAGTTAATAAATAAACAAATAATTATTTTCTGGTATAGAAAAATGAACAAGTAGTTTTTTTTTGGGGTTAAGACTGAACAAGTAATTAAGGTTGAGTAATCTAGTAATCTTAAGCTTTCACATAATTATCTCCAAAAGTGAGGACTATATAAAGCATGAAAACCCTAGAAAGATACTCTTTCTCCTACCTCTATATCTCTCAAGTTACTGGGAGAGGGTTTCCCAAGGCCAACTTCAGAGATGCCCGCCTCTGTCTCTTGGCGGTTTGACCACTATATGTGCACAAGTTCAAGGTTGGACTAGACAGGACGAGAGGAAGATTCCAATGGTGAAAATCTCTCCAATTAAACTCTAACAAGATCATTGCAAACTAACATAGTTCTCATTTTAAATTGATGTCGATAGTATTAGTTGTAACCTGAGGTTCAGGTTTTGAAATAGCAACAAAAATTGCTGGAAAAGACTGCGCAGGAAAATCGCTCCCTTGAACTCTGTTTGTGCAGAAGTTCCCAGAACCAGGTTCACCTTTCATAAACATTATTGATTTAAAAACTGAAGGTTCTTTAGCCCAGATAAGAGCATGCACAAGCAGTATAATTTATTAGATTGACACACTTACAACGCAATGATCCTTTAAAACAAAGATGGATTATCGTTTATGTGAAGCTGTGGATCTAAAACTCATGTATTAATAAGAAAAATACGCAAATGAAGGGTATATTTCATTGCCTCTCAGGATCTTCCACTCCATGATCTGCTGATAGCTCCAACTGCTGAAATTTCCTCCCAGATCTGTTCCAACTAAGAATCCTACGGAAGGAACTCGGTCGTGAGGTAGATGTATCACCCTTGGAAGACTGAGCAGTGTCATCTGATGTAGTTTCTGAACTTGGTGTCACAGTACTCAATGGTTCCAATGGTGGAGCTGTAGATGTTCTTGCTTCATGATCAAGATCTAAGACCAGTAAATGTGTCTCTCCATGAAGTTCCTGCTTGGGCACTGATGGTGCTTCAGGTTCAACCGCAGCACGGCATATAGGGCAAGTTGTATGGGAGTTCAGCCACATATCAATGCATTCTACATGGAAGAGATGTGAACAATTGGGTAGAAGTTTAACAGTTTCTTCTTCTTCTGCAGTGCTCAAGCAAATCGAACACTCTGTCGTATCATAGGTGCCATCACTTTCGACAGGCTTTTTGTAGACGAACGTTGGTAATGCCGCGATTACCGATGGCGCTAGCCCTGTATTGGGTGGCTCAGCTGGAGGAATTTCTGGGTTTCCAAAGGCAATGATCTGCATGTTAGGGTTTTGCAGGTTACCGCCGCGTGTGATCATATAACGTCGCTGGAGACATCTTCCATAGAAGCACCGTATACTGTGAAGGAGGACAAGTAGAGCGACAACAAAGAAGATTAGGGCTGCCGCGCCATTGATAGTTGTTGCAAAAGCAGAACCTTGGCCGCTAAGATTAGCTGCCATGGATTTACCATCACAAATGCTGGTCTGTTTGATATTTTAAATGAATTCGTAGAAATTGAATCCATAACAATTACGTAATAAATTGGAGTAGAAAAAAGGGTTTCGAGGCATGTATCGACCCGTGTCATGCTTTGTAATTGGAGATCAAACCCTGCATCATGCAGCTTCTACCAGGGAAATTCTTGCAAGTTAGATCCTCTGGATTTAGTATGGCGGCCAGCTGTACCTTGCTTGAATTCCACTATCGGTAAGAATGCGTGTAGTCTTCTATAAAAACTTTAAATTGTTTGAATGTGCAGCACCTGTAGCGAACGGTAAAGATCAAGTTCGAGATCTTTGACCGTCCATTTCCAAAAAGTACATTATCATGCTTACGCTAAATGGACTATCGAAATCTCTATCTCAACCGTTTGCAACATTGAAGACAAAAATCAACTCACTTTACAAGTAACAATACCATTTCATACGGTTTTCTTACTGAAACCGTACTGTTCTCATGGTTTGGTGATGGTTTTATGGATGTAGATACAAAAAAGTACTAGACAGTTTCAGTTTCAAGTATTGATTTGCTATAACCATACAAGAACTGTACTGCATTACCAAAACCATACCGTTTGACATCCTTATCTAAGGATGGCTTCGTAATTTAAAGAGCTAAAGAGCTTTTATGGAATATGTGTGTAATCCAATGGTGCCCCCTACTCCTAGAAGAATGTACGTACAAATGCATGTCACCAAATTAGAGAAAGAAAGAATAGAAGTTAACAATATAACCAACATAATTTTTGAGAAAGTAAATTGAGATTATTAAAAATAAAATATATCTAATTACACATCAATAAACATCAGAAATTTGATTTGACTATACGTGCATTTGTCAAATTGAACTCTCTTAGATAATTATTCATAGCAGGGTGTCTGTCTTAAACCTCCAATACCAAAGAGACTTTTATCAACTCTAAAGGAAAGGCATGTACAACTACAAGCACATGCAGAAAACATATAAGGGAGTCATAGAAACGTTAGCCTTTTTTATCAGGTGCTTGAAACACGTAGTTTCTCAAGAAATTCTCAAGAAACACATTTTTTGAGAAAAAGTTGCGTTAAATCAAGATCCAAAAAATTATCAGCAGTTTACATGTAACAGTAATGCAAGAAAAGAGCATCAAGCAATATAAGAAGGTAGAGAGAACTAGTATGTTGTTCCACACAATTGCCACCGATCATTCTTCATCTTTGTTGCTTCTTTGAGAGAAGGATTGTCACACCCCACCTAGCCGGATCCGGTCATACCCGAATACCCATGGGGGTGATACACCGTAAGATCTAGGTTCAGGGACAATTCCATACAATACATGATAAAGTAAATTTAAATGCACCAAAGATAAATCAGTTCAAGTATTTAATAATCAAGAATGGAAAGAAAGGATTACAATATTCAAAACTCCCTTTCTAAACTAAACATCAGAGTTATACGAAAAGAAAGAATGTATAACGTTGCAGCGGAAATAATCTAAAGAATTCTATGGAAAAGACTCTCCATAAGAGCAGTCTTGGCAGGAACAAGAAGCGTCATGTGCCTCCACTTCTTCTCCAATTTCACCGTCTTGATAACCACCTGATAAGGGATCCTCAACGAAAAAGGGGTCCTCATGACCTGTAGAACAGTGTAAAGAAACAACAAAATAAAGGAATGAGTTCATAGAACTCAGTGAGGTAACACAATCACATCATATCTTCATACAATTCCAATTTCAACATTCATAAGACAAACATGTATTTAATAATATAAATAAACAAATGCAAAGTGATGATATGAGGTTCCTTACTCTATAATGTAGTCTCTAAAGTAGACACGCATTAAGTCATACACCAATCTTCTTTGGGTAATCTCATCACTCTTCCCTCACGGCACTTAAGCACGTCTGTTGGGTTCTCCGCGGCTGTTGGGTAAAGTCTCATCGAGCCATGGTTGGGGATTAAGTCACCACTCTCTCACATCACCATTGGTATAAGATCTAGCGCGTGTCAGGGACAAACCTAAGCCCAGTGCAGGGTCATACAGTCTCGTACTACAATGGTCCGGATATCTCCCCTCACGCCTAGTGCTCTGTTGGTTCAATACCTTCCCACCTATGAATGTAATCCTCAACGGGAGGCATCTGTTGGATTACATCCCTTAACCCAGTGGTCATCCACATATAATAGACAGGATGATCTCCATGTCCTCTCATGGGTCGTTTCACCGGTCTTGAGTGCCCATGAGCCCTTATCTGTTATATGCAACCCTACCTCTCTATGATGATAGTGAGCCTGCTCGATACAGGATCCAGCCACTACCATCACGGGTTAACCGGCTTCAATACCCCTGCCGGAAGAGTAGTAGTACTCAAGAGGTCACCTAGCCCAACACTTCTAGACATGCCCTAAATATGTCAACCAGTAATTAGGGAAAGCGCCAAGGGCACCATAGGAATGCGTCCCATACCGCCTCCTTTGGTATCCTATGGTAGAAATGCCAAAAGGGCATTCCCCATTCCCCAACCACAACTAAGCAATAACATAATTAGGGCGATGGGCGAACCCACAACCCAAGCAGATAATACAAGGTAGAAGAAATAATAATATTTCTCTTCTCCCTTCACATACATTCACATTCCATATCATAACAACATTAATAGATTTCAAAGCAAGGAGCAACATCATAAGTAATAATGATAAACATAAATTATGGCAATTCATATTTAACAAAAGATATAAAATAACAACAATCAATTAAATATAATGGGTTGGTTATTCCTCACCTTTTACTTTGATATTTTCTCCATAGATCAATACTCTCTTCCCACAAGGAAATAACCTTTGGGTAATTTACCCTAATCATGCAAAAGGATTAACAAAAATAAAAATAGGAGTTAATTTGAGTTTAGAAAAATATCTAAATATATTCCCGTAACAACCCCAAATAGAACACTAGGTTCTAACTCACCCTTTTAACCTAAATCGGCTAAAAGTTATAATTTCGCCCTTAATTTAAAGTCGAAAAGAACTAAAACTGTGGGGAAAATTAATTGGCAATAAAGAGATCACAAGGGTGTTTGCAATTTGATTCAATTTGACGTAAATCAAAATGCCCCAAATTGGCTCTCATAAATCACCCGTGGGTGACCTAGAGAGTCAAAATGAATAACCCTTATCATGAGATTGCACCAATAACTCATATACTAGAAAGGGACATTAAAATGAAAATTGAGAAATAAGCCATCAACCTAACATGCTTCCCTTTCAAGATTCCTCAAAAGGGAAGGAGAGAAAATACTCACAAAATTGTGAGTAAGAGAAGGATTAAAGAAAACTAACCTTTCTTGAAGTTTTCTTGAAGATTCGAATTACAGGATGCCTCCGAAAGAATGAAAATCGCCCCCTCTTTCGTTTCTCCTCTTCCCGCAGCCTCAAAGTCGTTCTTGTAAAATAAAATGAAGCTACGGATGAGTTAAAACATAAAATAAGGTTTAAAAATCCGAAATTCCGTTTTTGCCCCTAAATAGAAAATAGGGTGGGGGTGGTTCACCCAACCGGCCCAACTTTCCGTCCATGGTTGGACCCCCAAATGGACTCAGGAATTCAGTGATTTTTGGCTCGTTGGAAAGGTCTTTCGACGATCTTTGATTTGATACCTTATTTGTGTCAATCGGATTCTCCATCACTGATCTACAGATATTCCAAAATTACCCTTTTTACACTATCGAGACTGATCTTCTCTCTTCACTTAAACTCTAGGAGAGTTTTTGAGTCATTACAAGGGTTATCGACCAACATTTGTTCCATTTCCAATCCTTCGGGCTTGATTTGAATAGTTCACAATTGTTGCCGAATCAAGGCCCAGGTTCTCGGTCTTAAAACCACGGGTTAAAGGGGTAGAAATTGGGGGGATTTCACAAGGATGACTAATTAAACAAAGAATACCCATTACCATGGTTAAATCTGTAAATAAATCAAATGACTTAATATGAATGCTATTATTCTGAATCATGCATCACATATCATTTAAGCTATACCAAACAAATTTGATTTAAGCAAATCTGCAGAGCCTTGATAGCTTCTACTAGGGCTGCAATCAGGCCGAACTAGGTTGGGCTTTTGCAATCCCAAGCCCAGCCCTATATGTTCTAATCTGAGCCTGTAATAATCCTCGTATTTCTAACCCGGGATCCGTATTGCAGGTCCGAGAACCCGAAGGTCTAGCCGGGTAAATTTGTGAAGTGTCCGGATAGAAGTCCATGATCCATACCCTGAACCCATGGATCTGGATTCTCTTGTTGAAGAGCTTGCCTTGCTTGGTAGTTGGACCTATGGAAGGCAAGTGGTGTCTGGAGATGTCCGGATTGAAGGTAAGACCTCCCCCATGTGTTAATTAGGCTTAGGTTGTACTTGGACTTCAACCCCTTGAGCAAAGCACCCTTGTATAGCAATATACCAAGCGACTACCCCAAGCGACTACCCTGGTCCTGGTTGCGGGGTTTTGCCCTATTTTTCCCTAGACTTCAATAAATAGTAACCCTCGCCTCTTTTATGAATATTATATTCGGGATTGCTGTTTTTGGTGGTTAGGCGGCATTAGAGACGTGCTGGAAGGTTAGTGAAGTGCTGCTGGTGATCTGGAAGCTTTTCCCTCATTTTCTTGCTAATCTGATTGAGGTAAGTGACTCCCTGTTCACTCATTCTCTACCCTCGGTTATGATTAAAGTAGATTTGTTTTCCTCTTTGGTTGTTCATGATCCTCTCATTAGAGTACCTACCTTTTTAATGCTCTTGATGAGATTAGGTCCAAAAACGAAATCCTGCTTTCGTGAAAAGGATTGATCTAATCAAGGGGAGGATTTTGGGTAACCAATTGGTGTTAATTGTTAGGATTCGTGTTACCCCTTGGTTACGGGTGTGTTAGGTTCGAAATTCGGATTGAGATCATCCCAAAATCAGATTGAAAACGGATGATCAAAAGCCTAAGTTTCGGATTTGAACTCATTGTTTTTTGGGTGATTGCTCAAGGCGCTCGCTTGAGCCAAGCGACCGGCTGGTTTCCAGAAGCAAGTAACTTCTGGCTTTTGTCCATTTTTCATTCATTTGACTTACATATGTAACCCTATTTATAGGTGTCCTCTGTTTCAAGTAAAAGTTTTATAATTGTTTCTGGTTTGCAATCTAGAGGATTTCTACTTATTTACAGGTAAGGACATACAATCTTATCTTTATGCAATGACTTGAACATGCTAGTCTAGTGTCTTTCAATATTGTTCTTTCATTGTATATACTGTTGTAACCATATATAGCATGTTGATCTTATCATATGCTTGCTATTTGGATTATCTTTGCATATACTTTATCAATTATGAATGTGGTATGATGATGATTGATGTATTGTGGTTCTGATGGAAAGGGTATTCCATTGGGATATCTTGCCTTGAGATATCGTCGGAGGGGGTAATGCCTCCCCTCCGCCGCCCGCCCAGACCTCTCTTATAATGCGTGATATCACGACGGCGTGGCGGCGGGGGGGGCCCCCCCCCCCCCCCCCGCCCCCCCCCCCCCCCCGCCCCCCACCGGGGGCCCCCCCCCCCCAACATCCGGCTCGAGTGATCAACCTCCCACATAAACAATAACATAATCATGAACAATCATAACAAAAGTGCGGAAGATAAACCATAGATCCAATAAAGAAAGAATGAATCATAAATGAAATCAAAATAATAGATATAATCAGAGTATCAAACAGATAAGTAAAGTGAGGCAAAAATCCCACTTTACAACCAGCGGAAAAGTAGCTCTAAAGAGAATAAACTAAATAAAATCTAATCCCGTAGCTAGTACATTGGGTAACTAAATTGTTCTCCACTTTATAGACAACATCCTTATAAGTGTAAATCTCATAAATGGCACAAGGACGCTTCCACTCGATGGTGGACTAAGCATCGTACGGAGCATAACCACTGCGGGATCTTCGAGTAATTGTGGTAACCGCAATCACCTTCCCGGAGATATGCCTCTTCGCCTTGCGCTTCTTCATAGGGACCGTCATAGTACTCAGACTGCAGGATAGTCTAACAAACATTGTACAATAAAGGAATGAGTTTCAAAGAAACTCGGAGGCGTTAAAATCCATAATAACATAAATGGCGGGATTCCGGAACAAACATAAATGCAATATGATATGAGACAAGCAATGAATGAATGACTCTAACTCTATGTATGCTGGTCTCTATTGGCATATGCTTTAAGTCATAGCACCGTACTTCTTTAGGAAAGTCCACTCACATCCTCAACCATTTAAGATATCTTGGATTCTCTCACGGATCATTTCACCGGTCTTGAGCAGCCGATTGGTAATGGGTCCTTCATCCCTCAGGACAAACCATGGCGGGGGTTAAGTCAACACACTCTCTCACAACCATTTGGTATAAGTACTGGCGCATGTCGTGGTAAACCTAGCCAAATGCAAGTCTTCTACTTAGTTACATCAAGTCGATCCAGATACTTCCATTCCTCGTCCCCGACGATCCTTTCCGGTATCCTTCACACTAGAGTCCTCATAGTCCCGACACTCGGACTCATCAACCCTATTGATCATCCACATATGGTAAACGGGAAGCTCTCACGTCCTCTCACGGGTTGGTTACCGGTCTTAGCGCCCGTGAGCCCAAGTCTAACCATATGCAACCCTACCAATAAATGGCCCCCACAATGTGATTCCTGTCCTCTCACGGGTTGGTTACCGGTCTTGAGCGCCCATGAATCCCCATTGCTACCACGGGTCGTTCGGTCTCAATACCCCTCCGATTAGGGTCCGACATAACAGGACATCCTAGCCAAACACTACTAGACAATCCTAGATATGTCATCCAACAGTTTAGGAAGGTGTCCAGAGGGCATCTCCGGAAACATCCCATAATATTCCCGTAGTAGTCCAAGGACGAAGTGTCAAAAGGACACCTCTCCTTTCCAAACCATACTTAAGCATACACATGCATCAATTCATATCATCACATATATGGTAACCTCATATATGGAAAGAAATCAATAATTGCAATCACCTTGTATATAATTGGTAAGTAAATCATACATGAGTCAATTCAATATGAATAAGTAATGCTACTGTAATCAAAGTTATGCAACAGTAGTATATCATTGTAAGAATCTAATTTAGGAATCATATCTATGATATTCAAATATAGAAACTAGATTCATGCTATCTATGTAATTAAGGAAATAACCATCCTTACCTTTTATAACTCGCAAAGGAATCCTAAGAAATCAAGTAAGATCTTGGCAAACTTGAGAAGAAGGTCCTAAACAAGTATATACAACATATTAGGAAAGATCCCTAACAGAAAAGATACCAAAACATCCAACACGGACCAATTCGGAGTTGCTGTACTCATTGGTCAAGTGGATTGGTCGAGTGGTCCAACGACCAATCAGTCGACCAATGCAGACAGTAGCCTAAAAAAACAGAGTTTTAAGATATGAAATCCGAATTTTTGTGGTTCAAAAGGGTACTAATCAAGGAGTAAACTACATCAGTAGTATTCTAACATATAGGGGACCTCAAAACACCAATCAAATCAAGATATCAAGATCCAAATTAGGAAACAAAAAGTTACCATAATTAGATCAACCATGGATCTTGATGAATTTGAAATAGAAAACAAAGACAAGAACAACAGGAGGATGGATCATTGCTTCAGGTAAAGGTATCATGAAAACATACTTAGATCTTCAAGGAACAAGGCTTACAAGCATAAATCTAAATAAGGAAATAAAACCTACCATATATGTAACTACCATGCATCATGAAGAACACATAGTATGGTAGAAGAGAACAACTAGAAATTTATAGATTATGGATCATGGAAGGAAAACACAGTAATTAACTACTAATATGATCAATATAGAAGATCCAAAGAGATCAGAATTCAAATCAGAAGTTTAACAAAGATTAGATCATGGTTTGATCATGATTCCCTCAAAAGCTTGCAATGATCATAGTTAAGATCATTGTTCTAGCCTCAAATCCTTAGGATGATCATGAGAACATGTTCAGAGATGTTTGCAACAGAGAATGCAGCATCTCTTCTACTGTCTCAACTCAAAAAGGAAAGAAAAACAAAGATGGAGGAGAAGAAAAGAGAGTAGACATACCTTTTGATGCAAAAAGAAGAGTTTCGATGAAGATCCGTCAAGAAAACACCAAGGATGCAAGGGAGATGACTTGCAGAGGTCTTTGGTTCGTTCCAGAGGTTTGGAGGCAGCAAATACGAAGTGGACTCGAGATTGGACTTAAATAGAGCAAGAACAACCTAATTGCCAAAGACAGCACTCATTGGTCGAGTGGATTGGTCGATCGGCCCAGTCGACCAATCAATCACCAATGCGACAACAAGTCAAAAAGGGAATTGAAGGCTCAGATCAAATCCAATCCTAAAGGGGTTTTGCACACAAGTCAAGTGACTTACCTAATAGGTAGAAATGCCTTCAAACCAAGATAGAGAGCACTCCAAGTCCATCAACTAATCAGATCTTCATCAGGATTCAGTTTCCATAAATAGAACTTCATCATCAACTTTCATGGATTCAAAGCCAGACACCAAGTCCTCCACTGGGATGGCCCAAAGCTGACTTCTTACTTTACTTCGGGTCATCGGACCTACAAATAACAAGGTTTCCGGGTCAAGGTTAGGGCTGGGTTTTACAGCATGGCTAGGTACCCCACATACTACTACCCTTTCGGTAGGGGAATTGAAACCGGATGACCTGTGACGATGGTGATGTGACTCTGTTTCATCCTACAGCGGTAACCAGTCCGTGCGGAGACTCAGTGGTCCACTGTTGGTCATACAATGGTAGGGTTGCATATTTTAGGGTTGGGCTCATGGACGTCCAAGGAGTGGACCAGGTGTCGTGAGGAGTCATAAGAGCTTTCCGCCCCAACAATATGTGGATGACCATAGGGTTATGGAATGGAGTCCAATAGCGGTAGCCAGTTTGTGAGGGTTCTCATTCCTAAGTTGCGAAGGATACTAAACCAAGTTGGTTGGTGCCATAGGGGAGTATCTGGACTTCATGTAATATGTCACCATTATGACTTGCATTGGATTAGAAACCCCAACATGCGCCAATACTCATGCCAATGGTCGTGGTGAGAGAGTGTTTACTTAACCCCAGCCATGGTTTGAGAGCCAGTGGTGTGGACTTACCCTTTTACCCAAAATCCCTACGAGGTAGCTAGTCCTTGCCAGATCAGAGTGACTAGACCTACCCAAAGGAGGACTGGTGTATATCTTAAAGCATGTCAACTGTTAGAGACTGGCATAGTTAGATCTTAGTGGCATTCATACTTTTGCACTTCATATATATCATATATGCATTTCTGATGGTGTTGACTTACGGGTGAGAATTATTGTTGTTCTTACTGAGTTCGTCAGAACTCATTCCTTTATTTTCTATGTTATGTTAGCCTGTACAGATGGAGGATATACGCCAGAAGATGGAATGGTTTCCCATGAAGGAGCCTTCTCACATGAAGAGGATGTGGCACCGGCAATGGGAAATGGAGATAGCCTGTGTGGGAGCTCCTGTGAGTGCACTTATAGCACCCATTGATGGGTGTAGGAGACAAATTACCAAACAATTTGCCCGTTGTCTGGAGAAGAATTGGAGAGCCCCTCACCTTGATAAACTTGAGTCCAAGTTCTTAGCTTTAGAGAAAGAAACTGGAAAGAAGATTATTAATTTTTTTTTACTGGCTTCGCTGAACTTATATTCTTTTTTATCATTTATTCTTTCTTTGATTATTTTATTGGAGTGTTTGGACTCCTGTAATCATTTTATTTAATTATTGAACTTATTCTAGCTCATGATTATCTTACTTGCATTTATTATTATTGATGGGTAAGACCGTGGATCCTGTGACGGATCACTCCCGTTGTCGGGCAGGTAACCGAGACCGGCGGGTGGGGTGTGACAGAGCCCATTCCTGCCCTAATTGGGTCGAGTCAGTATGGGTTGGCCCTGATTGGCCCTGTCCCTGGCCCTAACTGTAATATCCAGCCCTATTCTAACCTTGACCCTGACCCGGATCCACTGTTGTATTCAGGTCCGAGGACCCGAAGCGGTGGAAGAAGAGATCTATGGACCATCCTGATTGATGATCATGATTTGGAGACCGAGTCCATGGACATTGACAATGATACCCCTTGCTTAAATGCATTGTCAGTGTTTAAGGAAAGTCTGCGCATCGGAGAAGATTAACATGGTTGATGTACCAAATGACCTCCTGTGCACAATCCGAAGGTATTCCCCGAAACTAGACTTCTTGATTGAATTGTGGAAGAAAACCTCACTCAATTTGACCTTGTATAGCCTTTCAAATCCCTACTTGAAGTTGCTGTTCTGAACCTGAGTTTTCTCTGAAATCATCTTGGTCGATCATTTTGGTCGATACCATCGACCAAAACATCGACAAAATGTCCCGGTCTGCCAAGTTAATGATTCCATGGAATATTCCTTTTCTATTTAATATGACCTCGAGCCTTGAGCCTTTTGCAATCATTTTTCTCACTGGACGTGGGGAGAGCTTCCCAAAGCAGCTCCTTGGTTAGTGTGAAGGGTATCTCATCAAAGACACTTAGTTTATCATTGATTCTTGCCTTCATCTTCTACACTAAGGTAAGACTCTTCATTCCACTCTCTACCCTACCATTTTCTACTCCTTTCTATTGTCATCTTGCTGATGGGACATTTGGAATGGTGCTGCAACCTTGCAACCACCACTCCAAGTGCCTACTCATGCTCAATCCATGATTCCCTTAGCCATTCATTGATGCTAATGCTTATATCTCATGCCTAGCATATGTATTCCATGCTTTACCTATTAACATCATACCATTTGATATCAAACTAAGCTATAAAGTGTATTATGTTCATGTTTAACATTGCCATATGATTCCAATCGAATTTCTATTAGTTCCTCTAACTATTGCATGTTATTCCTCATCAATGCAATCAATTCCAACTCATGCCATGATGTTTATCACTTGAACTTGATAGCTCAAATTGGGGCTTTTTAATTAGAGCATTGGATTGGGTTAATTCCTTGATTTATAGTGTCCTACTACTGTTGTTAAGTATGCCTCGAAATTCCAGATTGATCTGAACACCGGAAGACTCATTTCGGACCAAAAATCCCCAAAATCCACTATTCTCGAGGACTATTTTGGTCGATTTTTGGTCGATACCACTCGACCAAAGTTGTTGCTTGACATCAACCTTGGTCGGTTTTGACTCAAATGACATCCGATCTTCCGACTTCTTTTCTAACTTATTATTGATGTTTGTTTAGGGCCTTAACACTTCTATTGGACTATTCTTGGTATTCTCAATTCATCATCAACTTATCCAAGGTAAGGATGGTTATATCCATAAACATATAAGTCATTAAATATTGAACTATGCTTTGTTCAAAGAATGAAATCCCTAAATTTCTTTCAATCATTATGATACTGATACATATGTGTTAGAACAGTAACATTTAAATCTTTATACAATTGTTGTGTTACTCTATCATTTTGATTTGCTTATGTTTATAATGATTCGTTTCGATATCATGATTTGAGTACTATTATGAATATGCATTGGATGCATGAGAAATGATGAGATCTGATGTGTGATTGCTTACGTATGACTTGGGATTGGAGGGTGTCCTACGACACTTCGTCCTTGGGCATCGGAGGGAATAGTATGGGATATTCTCCGATGGTGCCTATCGACACTCTCCCGAGTTATTGGATGACATACATAGGAGTGTCTAGTGGTGTGGCTAGGTTCATCCTTGTCGTGTCAGACCCGAATCGGAAGGGCATTGAGACCGAACAACCCGTGGTAGTGTATGGTTGGATGGGCGCTATAGGCCGGTAGCCAATCCGGTAGGGGACATAAACCATGCTACGGATACCCGAAAGGGGCCATTTATTGGTAGGGTTGCATATGGATAGACTTGGGCTCACGGGCGCTCAAGACCGGTAACCAATCCGTGAGAGGACGTGAGAGCTTCCCGTTTACTATATGTGGATGACCAATAGGGTTGATGAGTCCGAAATCCGGGATTTCGCTGACTCTAGTGTGAAGGATACCGGAAAGGATCGCCGGGCGAGGAATGGACGTATCTGAATCGACTTGACCGACCGAGTAGATGACTTGCATTGGGCTAGGCTTTAATGTGACATGCGCCAGGACTTGACCAAATGGTGATGTGAGAGAGCGGTGACCGATTCCCCTTACCTTGGTTTTGATGACTTTATCGATCTTCCCCGGGCATTCCCAAGATATGGAAATGGGAGAGTGACTGACGACCCGGAGAAGTACGGTGCTATGACTTAAAGCATGTCTACCTTAGAGACCAAGATTCATAGAGTTAGGCTCATATCTCGCATCATATGTTCCATATCACATTACATTATTATATGTTCTGAATGTGTATGATTTCTAATTATGGAATAACTTCCTTGCTGAGTTCTTTGAACTCATTCCTTTTGTGCCAATGTTTTAGATTACATTCCAGGTACCGAAGATTACGATGGCACCTCCTATGAGGCGGACTATGATTCCACATACTACCCTCCGGTAGTGGCGGTCGGTGAGGATTCGTATATTGGAGCCGAGGAGGATTATTATTCGCACCGGGGTTAGCCCCACGCTTGTGCGGGAGCGGCGCGTGGGTTTACTTCATCCGTTCGTTGAGGAGACTACTATTAGTATAGAAGAAACCCTAGCATAGTGCCCCATTCCCCTGGTGTATTTGTGGAACCATTGGTCTTGTAACTAACTTATCTCTGAGTTTACCCTTTTGATACTTAGACATGTATTTGACGTTATCACACTTCTTTTCCGCTGTTTTGAGAGAGTGGTTGTCATACCTTCTCTCACCCTTATGATTATGCTTTAATGTTATTGCCTTCCGCACTCTGATTTATTTAGTCTTATCTTATTCATGATATTTAGTATTAACTGTTTTTATCATTGATTATTATTGTTCATGATTGTGTTACCGTGTATGTGGGAGGCATGGACCTCAGATCATTGATCCTTGGACTGTGGATCACATCCCGGGTATTCCAAATGGGGTACCGGCTGGGTGGATGTGACACTAACCCTGTCATTGACCCTGATTGGCCCTATCCCTAGCCCTAATTGGCCCAGTCCCTGGCCCTAATTGGCCCTATCCGTGACCCTGACCTTGATTAGCCTTGTCTCTGGCCCTAATTGACCCTATCTTGGCCCTAGCCTTAATTGGTCCTATCCTTGGACCTAAAATATCAAACGTAAATTCATAAAAAAAAAAAGTATATATATGTGTGTGTGTATATATATAATAATAATAATAATAATAATAATAATAATAATAATAATAATAATAATAATAATAATAATAATAATAATAAAAGTAAAGGTATCACAAGTAAACTAAAAATAAAATTCATAGAAATATAAGATGATTCAAGCTCATACAAAATGATAAAATAGTCAATAAGTTGATAGTGTTGCTTTAAACATAAATAAATTCATACTTCATAATTCTATATTGAACTCTGAAAGTCCCCCATTGCTTTGGTGATGGAAATTGAAAACCTCTCCCATTACTTTGGTGATGGAAATTGAAAACCTCTCCCATTGATATCCTTATTCAACAAAAAAATCCATATTCAAAACTTTGTTAACAAGTAAATCAACGATAATTTAGTATTGATATTTTTTTCGTAGTTAAAGAAAATGATATTTAGTTACAAACATAGCTATATGTCGTTAATAAGTTTTTTTTTTTTTTCCCTGAAATATCATATTGGAGGCAAAAGAATGATGTCAATATTCATGATGAGAAGTTCGGGTATAGATTTGTTAGATGTTAATTCTCTATACTAGCTTTTATTATTTATAATATATTATCTCACCTTAGTCCCCAAAAAAAACCAATGATTTTTGGGAACTAAAAATGACTTAGTTCAAAAAATAAAAATTATCTTAAAAATAATATAAAAACTGAACTCATAGTCTAATATGATCAAAATGACTAAAGGTCAAAGTCGAGACTTATGGTTATATCAATGTTAATATGAAGATTAGGGTAAAAATCTAGTACATGATCAGGGTCAAATTAATATTAAGACTAGAGCCAAAATTAGGGTCAGGATCTGACCAAAATCAAATGGATGCTTACTACATTGGTAATGAGGATGTAACTGATTTTTATTAATTTTTTACAAAACATGATCATGTTTTTAAAATTAGACATGTGTCAAGTATTCACCCATGTGGATTAGAATTAATTCCTCTCCATATGGGTGGAGGGTCCAGACTCAAATCAGGGCCAAAATCATGGGCCTAGATCAAGGCCAAGATTAGGGCCAGGCCATAATCAAGGCCAAGATCATGTTTAGAATCAGGGCCAAAATCAAGGTCAAGATCAGGGTCAGAATCGGGGCCAGAATCAGAGCCAAGATGAGGGCCAAAATCGGCGTGATGGGCTAGGCGGGCCAGAGAGTAATCCCAGGCCCGCCCTTGTCCCTAGTTCAAGGCCGGAATATTTTGGCCCTAACTCGCTCTTAGGGCCAAAATCTTTAGCCCAAACCCTATTCGGGCTGAAGGCGGGCTAAGGGCGGGTCACGCCCCGGGCCAAACTTGCACCCCTAGCTTCTACCACTCAATAAAGCTGTTTATCATGGTAATTCTCTATTAGGTGAAGAAATACTTTAGACTCTTTTGATCTATGTAGATGGCAATCCATTCTCCATAAATATAGTGATGCCAAATCTTCGAGCAAAAACCACAGGTTGCTAACTCCACATCATCATGAGTTGGTTAGTTATGCTCGTAATCCTTCAATTTTCTTAAGGTGTAGGCCACTTCCTTTCCATGTGTTAAAACACAACTAAGGCCAATCTTTGAAGCAACAATATAGATTGTTAAGCCTCCAGATTCATTTGGTACTATTAACACTGGGGCATTTGTCAGTCTCTTCTTAAACTCTTGAAAGTTCTTCTCACAAGCATCGCTCTAAGTAAGCTTGGTCATAGGATCAACTAGTCTAGAGAAATTCTTGATAAATCCTCTGTAATATCCTACCATTCCCATAAAACTTCTGATCTTGGTCACAGTCTTATGTGTAACAACCCCCGTATTTCTAACTCGAGATCCGTATTGCAGGTTTGAGAACCCGAAGGTCTAGTCGGGTAAATTTGTGGAGTGTCCGGATAGAAGTCCATGATCCATACCTGAACCCATGGATCTGGATCCTCTGTCTGAAGAGCCTACCTTGCTTGGTAGTTGGCCTTATGGAAGGCAAGTGTTGTCTGGAGATGTCCGGATTGAAGGTAAGATCTGCCCCATCTCTTCTTTAGGGCTAGTTTGTACTTGGAAATCAACCCCCTAGCAAAAGCACCCTTGTATGGCAAAATACATGGGGGCGGCTGCTAGTGGCGGTCAATAAAACCAAGCGACTGCCTAGAGCGACCGCCCGGTTTGTTTTCGGGGTTTTGCCCTATTTTGCCCCCTAACTTCTATAAAAGGTAACCCTCGTCCAATTTACGAATATTTTATTCGTGGTTACCGTTTTTGGAGGTTAGACGGCTGCGGAGAGGTGCCGAAAGCAGATCCGAAGTGCTGGTAGTGATCTGGAGATCAACCCTTCCCTGTTTCTGGTATTCTGGAGTGAGGTAATGGATTCACCCTTCATCCTTTATCTCCTTTGTCTTTCAATTTCGTGATTAACCCATCCCCTCATCATGGTGGTTTCCCTTTTGATCAATCGTAACTCTCTTTCCAATCTTCTTGATGTGATTCATCCGAAAACAAAACTCTGCTTTTGTAAAAAGGATAGATCCAGTTAAGGGGAGAGTTTTGGGTAATCCAATGATGGTAATTGTTAGGTTTCCTTTCACCCATTGGCTATAGGAGTGTTAGACTCGAGATTTAGGCCATGATCACTCGAAATCCGGATTGAAAACGAGTGATCAGAAGCCTGAGTTTCGCATTGCAACTCTTTGTTTTTTGGGCGGTCACTAGTGGCGGTTGCTCAACCTAAGCGACTGGCTCGAGCGACCGGCTCAAGCGACCGGCTGGTAAACAGTGACCAACTGACTTTTGGTTTTGATCCAAATTGATTCAATTGACTTATTTATTATTGTAACCCTGTGTTTAGGTGTTCTCTGTTTGAAGAGAAAGTCTTATAATAGTTTACGGATTCCGTTTTACAAACAATTTACTTATATGCAGGTAAGGACATTCAATTCTATCTTTATGAATAGACTTAAACATGCTAGTCCAATGTCTGGTAGAATTAGTATTTCATTATGTATGCTGCTGTAACCATGTTGTACATACTGATCTTGTTATATTAATGTTGTTCATCTTGTTACATATATACTTTGTTGATTATGAATGTTATGTAATGATGATGGTTGGTATGTGGTTCTAATGGATGAGGTATTCCTTTGAGATATCTTAGCTTGGGATATCAGAAGGCTGTGGAATGGGACACATGCCTGCTGATGTCTCCAGCACTATCATGACTTTTGGATGACATTCTTAGGTAGAGTCTAGAATTGCATGGCTAGGTACCCCACATGCTACTACCCTTTCGGTAGGGGGGATTGAAACCGGATGACCTATGATGACAATGATGTGACATTGGTCCACTGTTAGTCATGTAAATGGTAGGGTTGCATATGTTAGGGTTGGGCTCATGGACGCCCAAGGAACGGACCGGGTGTCTTGAGGAGTCATGAGAGCATTCCGCCCCAATAATATGTGGATGACCATAGGGTTAAGGAGTGGAGTCTAACAGCGGTAGCCAGTCCATGAGGATTCTCATTCCTAGGTTGCGAAAGATACTGAACCGAGTTGGTTGTTGCCATAGGGGATGTATCTGGACTTCATGTAGACATGTTACCTATATGACCTTGCATTGGATTAGAAACCCCAACATGCGCCAGTACTCATTACCAATGGTCGTGGTGAGAGAGTGTTGACTTAACCCCAGCCATGGTTTGAGAGCCAGGTGTAGACCTTCCATTTTGCCCAGGATCCCTACAGAGGTAACCAGTCCTTGCCGGATCAGAGTGACTAGACTTACCCATAGGAGGGCTGGTGTATATCTTAAAGCATGTCAACTGTTAGAGACTTGCATAGTTAGAATCATAGTATCATTCATACTTTGCACTCATTCATATCATTTATGAATTTCTGATTTGTTGAATAATTGATGGGAATTGTAATTGTTCTTACTGAGTTCTCTATAACTCACTCCTTTATTGTATATGTTTTATTAGCATGCACAGATGGAGGAATTGTGCTGGAAGATGGACTGGTTTCCTATGAAGGAACCTTCCCGTATGAAGAGGATGTGGCACCGACAATGGGAAATGGAGATAGCCTATGCGGGAGCTCCTGCGAGTGCATGGAGTGCGCTTATCGCACCTATTGATGGACAGAGACGGAAAGTGGTTAGACAGTTCACTCAGCAAATGGAGAAGAATTGGAGGATGCCCTTTCTAGAGATTCATGAAAAACATTATTTAGCCTTAGAAAAGGAAAATGGAAAGAAAATAATATAACTCTTTTGATTGCTTCCGCTGAACTCGTATTCATTTTAATTCATTATTCTTTTATTTATTATTTTTATTGGAGTATTTGGACTCCTGTAATTCCTTTAATTCTTTTATTGAACTGTTATTGCTGTTGATTGTCTTTATTTGTATTTATTGTTATTGATAGACTAAAACCGTGGATCCTGTGACGGATCACCCCCACGGGTTGTCGGGCGGGTAACCGAGACCGGCGGGTGGAGTGTCACAGAGTGGTATTAGAGCCAGGTTTTACGAAGTCAATAGTACTTAATACAAGTGTTAGATGAGTAATATGAGTCATAAATCCAAAAGTGACTCAAAAGAACTAGAGTGAATAATAGACCATCTTTTGTTAGAAACAAACTAAGAAAGTAAGTGAATCTTTCTTTTGCATAATTTACTTTAAGTCAAGTGAAACATATTCTCACATGTTAATTATCAAGAAAGTGCATAAGAGACAATAATATAAATGCAACAAACATAACTGTACTTCATTAATAAGATAATGCTTTACATAATTTGGAGCGTACTCTACGCTTTACAAAATGATAGGGAATGAACATGTGCTGAATAAAAACTACAATAAACATATCTAAATCCTAAAGTAAGTCAGTACTGAATCAAAAAGGATAAAAGCCAAAGTCAACTACTGCTGGGGGTGGTGGTGGTGGTGCTAGTCTCATTTGGCGGAGTATGTTAAGGCACTCTGCTATCTGGCCCCTCATCTCTACCTGCCCCTGCTCAAACTGGTCCATCCGAGTGAACAAACCTCTAGCCCAAGGTGGTGCGACCTCCGAAGTATCCTGAGCCTCGGATGTGCCCCCTATCTCGAACTGAGAAGGTGGTGGTGAGTTTGCATGATCAGCATCATCAGCCTCTACATCCATGTCCTCTGGTTCGGCTGGAATCTCCGGTGAGTTTGGTCCACCCAGTAAGTGCATTTGAGCGACCAATCTGTGACCTATTGTGCAGCCATGTCTGATCGGAATAGCCTCCTCTCCCTCGAAGTCAACCCCGAAGTGCTCAAAGATCCATGTCAGAAGCCGCCCATATCCAAGGTTCGCTCCCCTCGGATATGTCACTCGATAGATCATGGCATTATGGATTATGTATGTGAAATCCAGCCCAAACCTAGCTAGGGCACCCTATCTGTTTTGGGTAAAGAAGGGTTAGTTTAAATGTTGACTTTGAAGTTTGACCGTGATTTCAGTTTTACTATCTTTGAAAATCTTAGGAAGCCATGTCAAACCTTTCTCTTAGGGTTGATCCAATGTCCCAAAATGAGGGATGATGTCTTTGTGGGCCATCTCAGTAGAAGATATGGTGTTTGACCCAAAACCCATGGATATTGATGATGGTGTTTCCTTATGGAAACTTTAATTGATTTGGTGTTGAACTACTCATTGGTGAAGAACTTGGTTGATGGACCTAAAGCTTAGTTGGACCTGGTTTGAAGACATCCCTCCATACTAGGTAAGTAGTATGATGCGTTGAAAGAAGCCCATCCAAAAATATTGAAGTTAGGCCCATTAAATCCCTATTTTTTGAACAAGCTGTCTAGGCAGTGGCAATTTGGTAATTTTCTGTTTTGAAGGTTTTTAAAAGCTTTATTTCTTTTAATTTCGTGGTAAACAATCCCACTAGGTTTCTAACTCTCTAGAGAACGTGGAAAGGACCTTAGAACTTCCTCTTTGGCAACCAATCAATCAACAGGGTCAGTTTGGTCAGTTTGGTGAAATCCTAGTAATTCTTGGACTCTGTGTGCTATTTAAAGAGGGGGAACTCCATGTTTTTCAATCCCAATCTGTTCTAAACCTTTGGAGAACGTGGGAAGAGCCCTAGATCCTCACCTTCGAAGCCAAGAAAGACCCTCAAACATCTGTTCAGATTTCTCCATCGGTTTCTCTTCTAAAAGGTTAGTATTCAATTCGTTTCTTCTTTAATTCATTCTTTCTTCTCTAGACTTCGATATTCTGTAATGACCTCTTCTCAATTCTTTAGCCCTAGAAATTCACTCTATGTTCTGAAGCCATTGGCATGATCTTGAATTTGCTCCCCAAATCCCCAAAATCTTGTGGTCCTTCCCCGTTTTCTACCTATTTTTATGATTGTGGGGAAGGTCTCATACAGATGTACCATGACCTTCCCTTGTGCCTCAGAGAGGGGACCTGTTTTTCCTTGGACCAATTGGCAACCCTTCTATTTTCTATTAATTCATTGGATCCTCCCCAAGACTTTCTTTATTATGATTTCTTTATCTTTATTCCCTAGGGTGAATCTTTATTCTCCCTAGTCTTCCCATGGGATATTAGGATTTTTTTCCTTTGAATTTATTTACATTCTTTTCTCTCATTGGTACACCCTTCCTATTTCCATTCTTGATTTTGAAATATTAATGAAATGTTCCTTTATCTATCTTGGGTTGTTTTTTTTAAGAGTTTACTATGGGTAACTCTCATGGGAGGTAACCAACTCTTATGAGAGGTAACCATATCTGAGACCCTAATGTTCTTTTATCTGTTGGAAACTTCCCAACACCTTTTCAGATTGTGCATTCTTTGTTTCTCTTTTCCTAGGGTGAATCTTGATTACCCCTAGCCTTTCCATGAGAGCCATTAGTTTTGTTCTGAATCTGCGCACCGAAGAGGGGTGAATTAGTTGAAATATCTAATGAACTCTTCTGCTCAATCCGAATATATTTCCCAAAACTAGACTTCTTGATGGACTTGTAGGAGAAAACCTCACTCAATTTGACCCCATATAACCTTTCAAATCCCTGTCCGAAGTTGCTGAACTATGTTTGTCAAATCCTGCTTGCGCATCAAAGAATATGAGCTTAGTTGGTGGACCTAATGACCTCCAATTCTTGATCTGAAAGTGTCTCTGCAAACTAGACTTCTTGATTGACTTGTAGAAGAAAACCTCACTCAATTTGACCCTGTATAGCCCTCTGAATCCCTATTTGAACCTTGCTGTCCTGATTGGTCGATTCATTGGTCGATTGGACCAACAGACCAATCAATCGACCAATGGTGTATGAATTTACCAATTTGGTCCTGTCTCTTCTATTTAAGTCTAATCTCAGGAATACTCCACCTCATTTGCCTCCTAAGCCTCTGGAACGAGTTAGAACCCTAATCTTACCCATTCCCTTGCATTCTTTGATGATCTCTCACAAAGACTTGAAGAATTCTTCATCCTCCTACGGCAAAGGTATGATTTCACTCACTCTTTCTTCTATCTCTGATTTTCTTTCTTTAATTCTATTCTTCGTTGAGATCAGGAAGAAGATGATGCACTCTTGCAACCATCTATTCCATGATCTCATCATGTTCTTTAAGATCCATGATCATCATCATGTTCTTTAAGATCCATGATCATCATCATGATCTTAACCTCAGCCAGAGAATCTTTGAAAACCCTAACCCTAATCCTTTGAAACCCTAACCTATGAGATCGTCTGGAGAGCTTTTGGTAACCTCCCATGTGAGGGAAACCTCATGGGCAATGTTTCTATTAACCTAAACTAGATTTCCTATGATTTCTTGTTATTTTCTTGATAACAATCATTCCCTCTCTTTCCGTGATCATAACCTTTTTATGGGAACCATAAGGTTGAAACCCTAGTTTCTTGGGTCAAATCAAGAACCCATCTTTTGACCATGACTTGATGATTTTATCTTCCTATATGACTCTAATGCATCCTAGGAAGTTCCCCTTCAAATTTCGGATCAATCCGACTTCAAACGAAGAAGTTATGACCAAAACAGTTTTCACTATCCCGTACTGACTCAATTGGTCGACTGATTGGTCGACTGGGTCAGTAGACCAATCCATCGACCAATGAAGTCAGTAGCTTCAATTTTTGCTCAGTTTGATTCGTTTGCTCTCCGATCTTTTAGGTATCTTTCCTAATGTTGTATCTATGCTTGTTAGGGGTTTATTTGCCATGTTTGGTGTCTCTCTCTTTGATCTTTGGATTATCTTCGGCGATAATCAAGGTAAGGACAGTTGACTTCCTTAACTACATAGATTACTTGTTCTCTGGTTTCTACTTTATGAAACTATGAGATTACCTACTGTTATTGTATTTTAATTCTGATCTCCTATTGTGGGAACAGTAGCACTTGTTTATATTGTCTTTTTATTATTCATGATATATGAGTTATTGATTATTGCCTAATCTGATTTCTGCTTTTACATTCTCTTGTATATGATGAACTACTGGTTGTTTATGTCATGATTGTTCTGAGAATGTGTTTGCTTAAGTTTGGTTCGGGATTGGGGAGTATCCTTTTGATGCTTCTGTCCTTGGACATCGGAGGGAATAGTATGGGATGTTCTCCGAAGATGCCCATTGACACTTTCCCAAATCAATGGTTGTCATACCTAGGGATGTCTAGTAGTGTTTGGCTAGGATACACCCCTGTTATATTAGACCCGATTCGGATGGGTATTGAGACCGAACGACCCGTGGTAGCAATGGGGATTCACGAGCGCTCAAGACCGGTGAAATGATCCATGAGAGGATGGGAATCACATTGTGGGGGCCATTTATTGGAGGGTTGCATATGGCTAGACTTGGGCTCATGGGCGCTCAAGACCGGTGAAATGATCCGTGAGGGGACATGAGAGCTTCCCGTTTACCATATGTGGATAACCAATAGGGTTGATGAGTCCGGTGAGTAATATCCGTGACTCTAGTGGAAAGGATACCGGAAAGGATCGCCCGGGGAGAGGAATGGAAGTATCTGGACCTGAGTTGATGTAACTGAGTAGATGACTTGCATTGGGCTAGGCTTTTCCCTGACATGCGCCGGTACTTATGCCAAATGGTGGTGAGAGAGTGTGTTGACTTAACCCCTTGCCATGGTTTGTCCTGAGGGATGCAGGACCCATTACCAACCGGCTGCCCAAGATACCTTAAATGGTTGAGGGAACCCAAGATATCTTATATGGTTGAGGGTGTGAGTGGACTTTCCTTAAGAAGTACGGTGCTATGACTTAAAGCATGTCTGCCATAGAGACCAGCATACATAGAGTTTAGATGCATACATACATTACTTGTTTCATATTGCATTGCATCTTGTTATGGTTTGCTTCCATGTTGTTTATGTTGTTATGGATTAACTTGCCTTACTGAGTTTCTTTCGAAACTCATTCCTTTTTTGTACAATCTGTTGTTAGACTTCTCTACAGGTTTGGATTTCTTTGACGGCCCATATGAGGAAGCGCAAGGTGAAGAAGATGAAGACTGAAAAACAAGAAGAGCTGACTGAAGATGTGGATTAGATTTCCTTTGTTTCTTCAAGACTTATCTTTTACTTTACTTGTATTAGCTTAGAGCTACCTTCCGCATGTGTTTGTAGGGTATATTTCCGCTTATACTCTACAGTTGTCTTTTGATTTGGTATCTTGTTATTCCGCACTCTGATATTCTATAGTGATCCTTCTGAGATCCTTTCTTGACTTTTATTATAAATTACTTGAACATTATGATTTGTTCTTGCTTTTGATTATGTTATTGTGCGAAATGGATATGATCGTTCCTAAACTTGATCTTTAGGGCTGTGGATCACACTCTCGGGTATGCCAGTTAGGGTACCGGCTGGGAGGATGTGACAATGTATGTCACATCCCGCCCCGAATCCACTCAGGGGGTACCCGATCTAGGTTACTCGGGAGTGATCCACAGCCCAACAGATCCAGTTTAGGAACGATCATATCCACATATCACAATAATATAATCAAAAGCAAGAACAATTTATAGTATTCAAGTAATCTAATAATAAAGGTTAAGAAATGATCACAGAAGGATCACAAAGAACATCAGAGTGCGGAAATGATTCAAATAGGGTAAACAGTCAAGTATGAAAAGCAGGGAGGAAACCCGTCCTATTATATTAGCGGAAGGTAGATCGATTTAAAATTTAGGTTTACAACCGGTTCCCAAAATGACAAGGGAACAAACTAAACTATGGTCTCGACAAATCAAATAAAAGGTTAAAAGAAAATGGGACGATATCCCAACACTAGCACACAAGTGCAAAGGCCGAACTGCTCCAAATAAGTCCCAATCTCGGACTACTAGTCTTTATCAATTTGTACACCGTGACCAGTGGGGTACGGGTCATCAACTTGGTCTTTAGAGTGTTGATCATCATAGTCAACAGTGGTAGTCCCTGCAGAAAAGTCTAACAAAATATGTTGCAAAAAGGAGTGAGTTCGAAAGAACTCACTAAGGTAGTCATTCCATAACATATAAACCATATGATACAAGCCATAACATGATGCAATATGAAATGGAACACATGATGCAAGTATGGTTCTAACTCTATGAATGCTGGTCTCTAAGGTAGACATGCTTTAAGTCATCGCACCGTACTTCTTTGGGTCGTCTGTCACTCTCCCATTCCATATCTTGGGAATGCCCGGGGAAGATCGGTAAAGTCATCAAAAAAACCGTGGTAAGGGGAATTGGTCACCGCTCTCTCACATCACCATTTGGTCAAGTACTGGCGCATGTCACAGTAAAGCCTAGCCCAATGCAAGTCATCTACTCAGTCGGTCAAGTCAGATTCAGATACGTCCATTCCTTGCCCCCGGCGATCCTTTCCGGTATCCTTCACACTAGAGTCAGCGAAATCCCGGATTTTGGACTCATCAACCCTATTGGTCATCCACATATAGTAAACGGGAAGATCTCACGTCTTCTCACGGGTTGGTTACCGGTCTTGAGCGCCCGTGAGCCCAAGTCAATCCATATGCAACTCTACCAATAAATGGCCCCTTTCAGGTATCCGTAGCATGGTTTATGTCCCCTACCGGATTGGTTACCGGCCTAGAGCGCCCATCCAACCATACACTACCACGGGTTTTTCAGGTCTCAATGTCCTTTCGATTTGGGTCTGACACGACAAGGATAAACCTAGCCAACCAACTAGACAGTCCTATGTATGTCATCCAATAACCCGGGAAAGAGTCGATAGGCACCTTCGGAGAACATCCCATACTATTCCCTCCGGTGCCCAAGGACAGAAGTGTCAGTAGGACACTCCCCAATCCCAAGTTATACGTAGGCAATCACATATTCAAGTTCATCACTTCTCATGCATCCAATACATCTTCATAATACAAGTTAAATCATGATATTGAAATGAATCATCATAAACATAAGTAAACAAGAATAGTAATGTAACATGACAAGAGTATAAAGATTTCAATACTACTGCTCTAACACATATATAACAGTCTTATAAAGATTAAAAGAAATCAAGATTTTCTATTCATAAATAAGAACATGAATCATAAGTTGATGATCTATATGTTTATGGAGATAACCATCCTTACCTTGGGTTGAATTGATGATGAATTGAGAGTACCAAGAAATAGTCCAAAATAATTGTTAAGGCCCTAAACAAACATCAATAATAAGTTAGAGAAGGAATCGGGAAAATTGGATGTCAATTGGATCAAAACTGGCCAAGGTTGCTGTCAGCAACAACTTTGGTCGATGGTCTTGGTTGATGGTATCGACCAAAAGGATCGACCAAAATTGTCTTCGGGATAGAATAGTGGATTTTGGGGATTTTGGTCTGAAATGGGTCTTCCGGGGTTCGGATCGATCCGAAACTTGGAGGGATAATTAATAACAATGTAAGAACACTACCTAGCAAGTATTATCACAATCCAATGGTCCAAATGAAAACCCCCAAATTGAGGTCATATGTTCTAAAGACAAGAATCCTAGCATTCATGAGAAATTGATGGAATTGAAAGGGAAGCTAGAGAATTAGTTGGGGAATAAGTTAGGAACATGATTACAATCATTTGCAAGCTAGAGATTAGACTAATCATACTCCACATATCAGTTTAGTATAAGAAATCAAGTTGTTAAGCAAGGAATCATGGTAATGTACATGTCTGGATCTAGGTTCATCAAGATCCATGGTTGAGGCTAGCAAGAATGAAGGAAAAACAAGTATCAATTGGGAATTGAGACATTCATGGCAAGGTGTTTGCAAGGTTGCACACCTTGGCCATGTTGGCATACAGTAAAAAGAAGAAGGGAAGTGAGTAGAATAGAGACCCAAGAGAGACCATACCAAACTTCGATGATGATAGATGAAGAATAGAGAATGATTATTGTAGAAGATCATCACCCAAGCCAAACTCGAGCCAAAGAGGAGCCTCCCAATGGTCTCGTGTTGGAATGATTAAAATATCGTTCTAGGTTCGATCTTTCCAATGTTGTATATAGTTGATAGGACATATCCCAAAAGCATCTTTTTCTTGATTTCTTAGGATTCCTTTGGTCGATGGTCCTTGGTTGGATGGTTATCGCCTTAAGTACATCGACAGCATGAATCTAGTTTCTACATTTGAATATCCTAGATATGATTCACTAAATTAGGATTCTTACAATGATGACTATACAAGGTCAAATTGAGTTAGGATTTCTCCTAGCAACTCAATCAAGAATTCGAGTTCATCTATGATTTACTTTATGGTATCAAGTGATGTAATTATTGATTTCTTCCACAAACGAAGCTCACCTTATATGTGATGCTAGGAATTGATGCATGTGACGCTCAAGCAGCTTTGGACAGGAGAGGTGTCCTTTTGACACTCGCCTTGGGCTACTACGGGGTCAATATGAGTGGGGTGTTTCCGGAGATCCCTACAAGTCCCTCCCAAATGGAGTATCTAGGTTCTAGTAATATTTTTCGGATTCTGAGCACAGGAGTTCATTTGGTATTTCAGACCGAATTCACCCCTGGCAATGGGGATTCATGGGCGCGTCAAGACCGGTAACCAACCCGTGACAATGCACTCACAGTGAGGGGGCCATCATCGGTAGGGTTGCACATGGTTAGACTTGGGCTCACGGGCGCTTAAGACCAAATCATCAACCCAAGAGGGCCCACAAGCTTCCCGTTTACCACATGTGGATGACCAATAGGGTTGAGGAGTCCGTAGTCGGGGACCTATGAGGACTCTAGTGTGAAGGATACCGGAAAGGATCGTCGGGGACGAGGCATGGACATATCTGGATCTACCCTGAGGGAATAGGTCGAAGACTTGCATTTGGCTAAGGTTTTCAAAGATAATACCATATGGTTGTGAGAGGTGTGTTAAAGTCCAACTTTGTAAGGTCTAAGCATTGACCAATCTTTCTTTATCCCAAATATCCTTGAGAGAATCCAAGGTATCTTAATGGCTGAGGTTTGGGTGGATTTCCTACAATGTATGCCAAGTGCTATGACTGTAAAGCGTGTGTACAAGAGAGGTCATCATAGCATAGAGTTAGATCATTCATTCATTGCCTGCTTCAGGCATAGTGCATTTATGTTATGATCCGTGAGATGATCCTGCCATTTATGTTATTATGGAGCTTTAACCGCCTCTAGCTTTGAAACTCATTCCTTGATTGTCAATGTTTGTTAGACTATCCGCAGTCGAGTAGTATGACGGTCCCTATCCTCCGCAAGGGATGAGGCATCATCTCCAGGAAGGTGATTGTGGTTACCACAATTACTCTAAACATCCCGCGAGTGGTTATGCTCCGTACGACGCTTAGCCCGTCCAGTGATGTGAGCCAGCGTCCTTGTGCCATTTATGAAGATTTACACTTATAAGGATGTTGTCTATAAAGTGGAGAACAATTTAGTTACCCAATGTACTTGCTACTGGGATTAGGTTGTTGTCTAGATTATTCTTTTAGAGCTACTTTTCCAGCTGGTTGGATAGGGATCTTTGCCTCAAGATACAAGGTACCTCTCCATCCCACTACCGATTATATCTATTATTCTCGATTCATTTATGATTCATTCTTTCTTTGATTCGATCTACGGTTTATCTTCCATACTCTTATTATGATTGTTCATGATTATGTTATTGTTTATGTGGGAGGTTGATCACTCGATGCCCGGTGATCTGCAGTAGTCTGTGGATCACACTCGGGTCATGCCGATAGGGTCACCGCTGGAGGGCGTAGACAACGACCTCGGCCGCGAATCGGTACTCTCCTACCTCCGCGTGCAGCCATCTAATGAGAAAATCTGTTTATTGGCGAAAAATGATGCAAAATGAGAGTCATGAGATGTCCAGTAATTACCTGTTAGCATAAAAATGCATAGTGAACAATAGATTTATGCCTAGACATGTTATGGGAAGTAAAAGAAACATTTTGCATCAAAGAAAACCTAGAAATAGTTGCACATTGTAGTTTCTTACATGCAAACCATGGAAATGAAGGGTTTTGTGAGAAGATTAACTGTGTAGCGTGTAGTAGTCACGTGGGAAGTAGATTTGGAGCCAACAGAGTCTCCAAAATACTTTCCTAACCCTTAGCATGAAATCCCCAGAGCCCAAAGTGTGTTTTATGAAGTGTAGAAGTCCAAATGAGACCCAAATCCGTATTTGAAGCGTTGCTGTCGCACGTATTTTGAGGCGGTCACTACTAGCGGTCGATTGACTTAAGCGACCGGCTCAAGCAATCAGCCCAGTTACTGTTGCACAGATTTTTGGATTTTGGCTCTGTTTTGATTCTTTTTGGACTTTGTGCTTGTTGTTGCTTTTGTTTGTGAATGTTGACCATGTTGTGGAGTTGTTTTGACTTGAGGAATCTTTTTTCGGACTTGCTCATATAGTATTGCTAATTTCTGGAATTCTTTTCGCAGAATGGTTCAATTAAGGAATCGTGCTATTAATGGTCAAGATGGTGAAGAAGGTGGAGAAGATTAGAACCGTGTTGAGATACCTGTCGTAAACATTGGAACTGAGCCTCCGAGATGAAATTCCTCTTCCTGGCGGAAATCCTCGACAAGCGCCGCAAGTAGTCTCTATTCAGGATGTGATGAACATTTTGGGAAACATGATGCATCAGTAGCAGAATCAGTTTACCACTATGATGCAAGGTTTCACGACTACTCAGTAGAATGCCCAAGTAGCTCTTAACCCTAATGGAGCTGGTACTTCTGCAGCTGGTACTTTTGTGGACGGTTTTGCCCCTAGTCCTCATGCAAGGTTGATGGAGCATTTCTTGAAGCTTCATATCCCTGCTTTTACTCGTATTTCGTCGGATAAATTGTTCCCTAATAAGTGGATCCGAGAGATGGAAAAAGCTTTTCGCAACCTCCGTTGCACTTAAGCATAGAAGATTCTATGTGCAAAACAGAGAATGCAGCATGAAGCTGATGCGTGGTGGAATGCTACCAGACCTATTTTGGAAGCTTCGCACCCGGTTCTTTCATGGGAAATTTTCAAGGATGCATTTTGCAAGAATTATTTTCCTGAGTCTGTGAGATGCTAAAGAAGCTAAGTTTATGGCACTCACACAAGGACCTAGTACTGTTCTGGAGTACTAGAAGAAGTTTGAAGAATTGTTTTACTTTGCCCCTACAGCATTCATAGGTGATCGTGTGAAGACAAAGAAATTCTTCAAAGGTTTGAGGTCGTCACTAAAGACTTACTTGGCGATTCTTCCGATTGTGGATTATGTTGAGATGTTACAGAATGCGAAGAGGGTAAAAGATAATGAGAGAGAAAATTATCAGATACATCGTTTTGTTGCGAACAGGAATCATTTGGTGGACCGTAACCGAAGATTCTCTAGGCCTGCTCCTTATTCTGCACCTTTGTTTCAGCCTAGAGGAGCTAGCCCCAGTTTTAGCTCTACCTCGAGTTATGGTTCTAGCAGTGCACCAGTGCGTCTTGTTGCAGGTAGTCAGGGTACTGGACCGATCTATGCTAACCCCCGTCCAATGGTTAATAACTAGAGACCTGCATATCCTCCTTCAGCAGCTCCTGTGAGTAGTAGGGATTTGATCTGCTTTAACTGTGGAAAGCCGGGTCATTATTCTAGTAACTGCACTCAGAAGCCGAATCCTCAAGTATCAGCTTTGAAGCCTGCTTCGAATGTTCCCTCTGGGAAAGTGTTCAGTATCATCTACCTCTGCTTTCGTACTATTTGATACTGGTGCATCTCATTCATTCATAGCATCATCTTTTGTGAGTCCTATTCCTGTTACACTTGCAAAGTTGGAAAGAGGACTAGTTATTAGTACTCCTACCAGATCTGTTGTTAGATTAGATGAAGTGGTTGAGTCTTGTTCAGTTGTTATTGCTGATAGAACCCTAGAAGCCCGTTTGATCAAGTTGGATATGTCTGATTTTGATGTGATACTTGGAATGGATTGGTTATCTAAGTATGGTGCAGTTATCCTTTGTTCGGAAAGGAAAGTAGTGTTTCATCCTAAGGATGGTAGTCCGTTTGAGTATCAAGGTAGTCAAGGGAAGTTGAGCAAGAAGATAGTGGCTGCGACTGTGAAAGTCATGCAGTGGACTAAAGATGTTGGACTTCTTTCCTCTTCTGTGGATGTCTCGAATGGTGTGAAACAGTTGTCTGATATTGAAGTTGTCAGGGACTTTCCTGATTTTTTCCTAATGATTTGTCTGGTTTGCCTCTAGAGAGGGAGTTAAAGTTTTCAATTGATCTAATTCCTAGAGCAGCCCCTATATCGAATTCTCCGTGTCGGATGGCTCTGACTGAGTTGAAGGAACTTCAGGCTTAGTTAAATGATTTGACAAGCAAAGGGTTTATCCAACCCAATGTTTCACCTTGGGGAGCCCCTGTGTTGTTCGTGAAGAAGAAGGACGGTAGTTTGCGAATGTGCATAGACTATCGGGAATTGAACAAGTTGACAATTAAAAATAAATATCCTCTTCCTAGGATTGATGACTTGTTTGATCATTTGAAGGGTGCCTCTGTGTTCTCAAAGCTCGATCTGAGATCTAGGTATCATCAGTTAAGAGTGAAGTCCAGTGATGTCTGCAGGACTACATTTAGGACTAGATATGGGCATTATGAATTCCGAGTTATGCCTTTTGGTCTTACTAATGCACCGGAAGCATTCATGGATCTGATGAACCGAGTATTTCAGGATGTCTTGGATAAGTTTATCATTGTATTTATTGATGACATTCTGATTTATTCGTAGAGCGAAGAAGAACATGTTGTGCACTTGAGTTTTGCTCTGCAGCGTTTGAGAGAGAAGAAGTTGTTTGACAAGTTCAGTAAATGTGACTTTTGGTTACCTAAAGTTATGTTCTTAGGACACATTGTTTCTGCTGACGGTATTAAGGTTGACCCTGCAAAGGTTCAAGCTATTGCCGCGACCCAAGTCAGTCACTGAGATTCGAAGTTTTATTGGTATGGTGGGATATTATAGGTGCTTCATTGAGATTTTTTCTAGACTCTCAGCTCCTATGACAAAGCTTACCAGAAAAGGAATCAAGTTTGAGTGGAATGAAGCCTGTGAAAAGAGTTTCCAAGAACTCAAGAAAAGGTTGACTAACGCTCCGGTGTTGACAATACTAGATGACTCTAGAGGTTTGACAATGTATACCGATGCCTCTAAAGTAGGGTTGCATTTTGATGCAGCATGGGAAGGTTGTAGCTTATGCTTCTAGGCAGTTGAAGAACTATGAGCATAACTATCCTACTCATGACTTGGAATTGGCAGCTGTGGTTTTTGCTCTGAAGATCTGGCGTCACTATCTTTATGGTGAAAAGATATCGATTTTCACTGACCACAAGAGTCTCAAGTATTTTTTTACTCAAAAGGAGTTGAATATGAGACAGAGAAGATGGCTAGAACTGGTGAAGGACTATGATTGTGATATTCAGTATCATCCAGGAAAAGCTAAAGTGGTTGTTGATGCCTTGAGTAGAAAGAGTAATCGAGGAAGTGTAGATCTGACATCTCTCAGTAAGCCCTTGTTGTTCTCCATTGTCAGATTTGGACTTGAGATTTTGTTAGAAGGTTCCGGTGCTCTTTTGGCAGCTATGTCAGTTCAACCGACTTTGAGGGACCGAATTGTTGCTTTGCAGTCGACTGATCCGGAATTGAAGAAGAAGATTGACCTGATCACTTCGAAGACTAAGGATGTGGAAGATTTCTCCCTAGCCTTTGATGGTGCTCTTGTTTTTAGAGAAAGAGTTTGTGTTCCTGTTGTTGAAGACCTCAGAAATGAAATCTTAACTGATGCTCATCAGTCCATCTTTACTATTCATCCCGAAGTGTGAAGATGTACCATGATATGAAAGGGTATTTTTGGTGGTCTGGCATGAAGAATGATGTGGAAGACTTCATTGCTAAGTGTGGAACTTGTCAACGAGTGAAAGCTGTCCGGCAGCCTTCTTCTGGCCTTCTGCAACCTCTTCCAGTACCTAGTTGGAAGTGGGAAGACATTGCTATGGACTTTGTCACAGGTCTACCCCGAACTAGCAAAGGGAATGACTCAGTGTGGGTGGTAGTGGACCGATTAACCAAATCGGCGCACTTCATTTCGATGAAGATCACCTATACTATGGATAAGTTGGCCCGGTTTATGTTGATAATGTGGTGAGACTGCATGGTGTTCCTGTTAGCATTGTGTCAGATAGAGACCCGAGGTTTACTTTGCGTTTCTGGAATAGTCTGCAGAAAGCTCTGGGCACTCAGCTGAATTTGAGTACTGCTCATCATCCTCAGACCGATGGCCAATTGGAAAGGACCATACAAATTTTGGAAGATATGCTTAGAGCGTGTGTCATAGATATGAGTGGTAACTGGGATGACCACCTAGCTTTGGTGGAGTTTGCTTATAATAACAATTATCAGTCTACTATTGGAATGGCCCCGTTTAAAGCTCTGTATGGAAAGACTTGTAGAACTCCTTTGTATTGGGATGAAGTTGGGGAACGGCATGTTCTTGGCCCTGATCTAATCGAAACCACCGGTACCATGGTGGATATGATTAGAGAAGTATCAAAACTGCTCAGTCTTGACAGAAGTCTTATGCGGATAAAAGAAGATCAGATCTTGAGTTTCAAGTTGGAGAGCGTGCGTTTTTGAAAGTTTCGCCGATGAAAGGAGTCATGCGTTTTAATATCAAAGGAAAGCTCAGCCCTAGGTATATTGGTCCCTTTGACATTTTGAGAAAGTTGGACCAGTAGCTTATCGGTTGGCCCTACCTCCGCCTCTTGCTGGTGTGCATGATGTTTTCCAATTGTCTATGCTAAGGCAATGCTTAGCAAGCGTAGAGCAGTTGCTCCAGCATGAACCGGAAGGTTTGAGTGTGGATTTGATGTATGATGAAGAACCGGCTGAGATTTTGGATCGGAAGGATAAGCAGTTGAGAAACTGGGCTATACCTTTGGTGAAGATCAGATGGAAGAATCATTCTTTTAAGGAAGCATCTTGGGAGAAAGATGATGAGATACGGTCCAAGTATCCTCACCTTTTTGGACCTTCAGGTACGTTGTAATTTCAGGGACGAGATTTCTTTTAAGGAGGGAAGGATGTAACAACCCCCGTATTTCTAACCCAAGATCCGTATTGCAGGTCCGAGAACCCGAAGGTCTAGTCGGGTAAATTTGTGGAATGTCCGGATAGAAGTCCATGATCCATACCCTGAACCCATGGATCTGGATCCTCTGTCTGAAGAGCCTGCCTTGCTTGGTAGTTGGCCTTCTGGAAGGCAAGTGTTGTCTGGAGATGTCCGGATTGAAGGTAAGATCTCCCCCATGTCTTCTTTAGGGCTAGGTTGTACTTGGATATCAACCCCCTAGCAAAAGCACCCTTGTATGGAAAAATACATGGGGGCGGTTGCTAGTGGCGGTCGATCAAACCAAGCGATTGCCTAGAGCAACCGCCCGATATGTTTTCGAGGGTTTTGCCCTATTTTGCCCCCTAACTTCTATAAAAGGTAACCCTCGTCCATTTTACTAATATTTTATTCGTGGTTACCATTTTTGGAGGTTAGACTGTGACATCCAGCCCAAACCTAGCAAGGACACCCTAATTGTTTTTGGATAAAGAAAGACTCGTTTGATATTAAACCTTAAAGTTGGACCTTGATTTTTGTGTTATTATCTTTGAAAGCCTTAGGAAGTCATGCCAGACCTTTCCCTTAGGGTAGATCTGTAATATCCGGCCTTATCCTAACCTTGACCCGGCCCGGGGAAAAGAGACTTGTGGACCCTTTTGGTTGATGATTTGGTGTCGGAGCCCAAGTCCATAAACATTGACGATGATGCCCCTCACTTGAGAGCATTGTCAGTGTTAGTTTTGAATCTGCGCACCGAAGAGGGGTGAATTAGTTGAAATACCTAATGATCTCCTGTGCTCAATCCGAATATATTTCCCAAAAATAGACTTCTTTATGGACTTGTAGGAGAAAACCCCACTCAATTTGACCCCATATAGCCCTCCAAATCCCTGTCCGAAGTTGCTGAACTATGTCTGGAAAATCCTGCTTGCGCATCGAAAGAAGGTGAGCTTAGTTGGTGGACCTAATGAACTCCCATGGTTGATCCTAAGGTATTTCTAGAAACTAGACTTCTTGATGGACTTGTAGGAGAAAACCTCACTCAATTTGACCCCGTATAGCCCTCCGATCCCTGTTCGAAGTTGCTGAACTATTTCTGGATTTTCTGCTGAAACCTGTTTACTGTTTTGGTCGATGCTCTTTGGTCGATGCCATCAACCAAGGACCATCGACCAAAGTTACCCAGATTCGAGGAAAAAAGATGCTTTTTGGATATTCCTTCCTCTATTTAAGTGAAACCTCGAACCTAGAACCATATTTCACTCATTTCAACACCTGAGAATGTGGGAAAGCTCCTCTTAGGCTCCTCCTTGGCTTGGGTGATGATCTTCTACAAGAATCATTGTCTCTCTTCTCTAATCTCTTCTGCAAGGTATGTAATCTCTCACTCTCTCTCTAATCTACTTCTACCTCATCTTGTTCTTGCTATTGAGTTCGTGAAGAAGGTGCTGCAACCTTACAACCACCTCTTCTACAAGCTCTTTTGCTTTGATTAAACCTCTCTTCACCCTTTCCATGCTATGATTCTCATACATGATGTTCTTGCTTTCTTATTTTGATTTTTTCTCTTCTTTACAACATGAATTCATCTCTTAATCTGATTTTCTCTTTCAATTAGGTCTGATTATATGTTAGTATGTATATCTAATCTACTGCCCATCATTCCCTTAATTGAATTCCTAAGTTCTCTTGCAATTGCAATTGATTCCATTGAAGAACGTAATTCTTGCAAGTTTGAACCTAGGACCTCAATTTGGGGGTTTTCAATTTGACCATTGGATCATGTTAATTCTTGCTACATAGTCTCCTGCTACTGTTCCTAGCATTCCCTCCAAGTTTCGGATCGATCCGAACCCCGAAAGACCCATTTCGGACCAAAATTCCCAAAACCCATTATGCAGCCCCGAAGACAATTTTGGTCGATCCTCTTTGGTCGATGCCATCGACTAAGGACCATCGACCAAAGTTGATCTTGCTCTATTTTGACCCGTTCGACCTCCGATTTTCCCGATTTCCTTTCATTTATGTTTGTATAGGGTCTTATTACCATCTTTGGATCATTCTTTTGAGATTGTTGGATTATCATCATCGCGACTTAAGGTAAGGATGGTTGTTACCATAACTACATAGATTATGTGATTCTTGCTTCTATGTTAGAGACTTAGTAGATTTACCTTCTTTATCGTATTTCCTACAGTATATGACTGTTATAAGTACTTCAAGTATAGTAGTGCCATGTTTACATATTCTTTTGTTATCATGATTATGTATTCTTAATAAATTCATATGTAACTAATCATGTAATGGTATGTATCTTTCTATATGATGAAATGTCATTTATGTATGATATGATGGAATTGAGAATGTGATTGAATAGGTATGATTTGGGATTGGGGAATGTCCTATTGACATTTCTGTCCTTGGACATCGGAGGGAATAGTATGGGATGTTCTCCAAAGATGCCCATCGACGCTTTTCCGAATTATTGGATGACATATATAGGACTTGTCTAGATGTATGGCTAGGATGTCCTTGTCGTATCAGACCCGAATCGGAAGGGCATTGAGACCAAACGACCCGTGGTAGTGTATGGTTTGATGGGCGCTCAAGACTGGTAACCAATCCGAGAGAGGACATAAACCATGCTACGGATACCCGAAAGGGGCCATTTATTGGTAGGGTTGCAAATAGCTAGACTTGGGCTCACGGGCGCTCGAGGATCGGTGGGTCATATCCGTGAGGGGACGTGAGAGCTTCCTGTTTACTATTTGTGGATGACCAATAGGGTTGATGAGTCCGTAATCTGGGATTACGCTGACTCTAGTGTGAAGGATACCGGAAAGGATCGCCCGGCATGAGGAATGGACGTATCTGGATTTGAGTTGATATGACTGAGTAGAAGACTTGCATTGGGCTAGGCTTTATCTTGACATGCGCCAATACTGAGACCAAATGGTGATGTGAGAGAGCGGTGACCGACACCTCAGCCAAGGTTGTACGGAAGGTTTCAGGACCCAATTCCCACCAGCTTGAGTGATTGAGACCTACCCAAAGAAGTATGGTGCTATGACTTAAAGCATGTCTACCAATAGAGACTAGCATACATAGAGTTAGAATCATAATTGCATCATGTGTTTCATATCATATTGCGTCATGCTATGTTTTGTATCATGTATCTATGTTATTGTGGAATAACCTGCATTGCTGAGTTCTTTTGAACTCACTCCTTTTTGCAACATTTTGTTAGACTCTACTGTAGGTACTACTACTGTTGACTATGATGGTCAACACTATGAAGACTAAGTTGATGACCCGTACCCCACTGGTCACGGTGTACAAGTTGATAAAGACTAGTAGTCCGAGATTGGGACTTATCTGGAGCAGTTCGGCCTTTGCACTTGTGTGCTAGTGTTGGGATATCGTCCCATTTTCTTTTTAACCTTTTAGTTAAATTGTTGAAACCGTAGTTTAGTCTGTTCCCTTGTCATGTTGGGAACCGGTTGTAACCCTTAATTTTAGTCGATCTACCTTCCGCTATTATTATAGGATGGGTTTCCTCCCTCCTTTTCACACTTTGACTATTTGTTCTATTTGTATCATTTCCGCACTCTGATATTATTTGTGAAACCTTCTGAGATCTTTTCTAGACTTTTATTATTAAATTATATGAGTACAAGGAATTGTTCTTGCTTTTGATTATATTATTGTGCTAAGTGGCTATGATAGTTCCTAAACTTGATCGGCAGGACCGTGATTCACTCTCCGAGTAATCCAGATAGGGTACCCCCTTGGTGGATTTAGGGCGGGATGTTACATAGACATCTGCGGAGAAGTGCCAAAAGCGGATCTGAAGTGCTGGCAGTGATCTCGAGATCAATCCTTCTCTGTTTCAGGTATTCTGGAGTGAGGTAATGGATTCACCCTTCATCCTTTATCTCCTTTGTCTTTCAATTTCGTGATTAACCCATCCCCTCATCATGGTGGTTACCCTTTTGATTAATTGTAACTCTCTTTCCAATCTTCTTGATGTGATTCATCCGAAAACGCAACCCTGCTTTCATAAAAAGGATAGATCCAATCAAGGGGAGAGTTCTGGGTAATCCACTGATGGTAATTGTTAGGTTTCCTTTCACCCATTGGCTATAGGAGTGTTAGATTCGAGATTTAGGCCATGATCACTTGAAATCCGGATTGAAAACGGGTGATTAGAAGCCTGAGTTTCGGATTGAAACTCTTTGTTTTTGGGGAGGTCACTAGTGGCGGTTGCTCAACCTAAGCGACCGGCTCGAGCAACCGGCTAGTAAACAGTGACCAACTGACTTTGGTTTTGATCCAAATTGATTCAATTGACTTATGTATTATTGTAACCTTGTGTTTAGGTGTTCTCTGTTTGAAGAGAAAGTCTTATAATAGTTTACGGATTCCGTTTTTAGACGAGGCTTCAATCCTATCTTTATGAATGCTTCTGCGTCCCGGGAGTTTTCTTGTCCGCCTGTTGTCTTTGTCTTGTTTTGTTGTTCTCTTGTTTACTATATCTTTGTTGTTATGATGTTATGTATGATATGGTGGTATGTGGTTCTGATGGATGAGGTATTCCTTTGAGATATCTTAGCTTGGGATATCAGAAGGCTGTGGAATGGGACACATGCCTGCTGATGTCTCCAGCACTATCATGACTTTTGGATGACATTCTTAGGTAGAGTCTAGAATTGCATGGCTAGGTACCCCACATGCTATTACCCTTTCGGTAGGGGATTGAAACCAGATGACCCGTGATGACAGTGATGTGACGTTGGTCCACTGTTAGTCATGTAAATGGTAGGGTTGCATATGTTAGGGTTGGGCTCATGGACGTCCAAGGAACCGACCGGGTGTCGTGAGGAGTCATGAGAGCATTCCGCCCCAATAATATATGGATGACCATAGGGTTAAGGAGTGGATCCAACAGCGGTAACCAGTCCATGAGGATTCTCATTCCTAGGTTGCAAAGGATACTGAACCGAGTTGGTTGTTGCCATAGAGGATGTATCTGGACTTCATGTAGACATGTTACCTGTATGACCTTGCATTGGATTAGAAACCCCGACATGCGCCAGTACTCATTACCAATGGTCGTGGTGAGAGAGTGTTGACTTAACCCCAGCCATGGTTTAAGAGCCAGGTGTGGACCTTCCATTTTGCCCAGGATCCCTATAGAGGTAACCAGTCCTTGCCGAATCAGAGTGACTAGACTTACTCAGAGGAGGCTGGTGTATATTTTAAAGCATGTCAATTGTTAGAGACTTGCTATAAAATCCAGCCCAAACCTAACCAGGACACCCTATTTGTTTTGGGATAAAGAAAGACTTTTTTAATGTTAGACCTTAAAGTCGGACCTTGATTTCAATGTTATTATCCTTGAAAGCCTTAGGAAGTCATGCCTGACCTTTCCCTTAGGGTAGATCTATAATATCCGGCCTTATCCTAACCTTGACCCGGCCCGGAATCTGTTATGTTTGTAGGTTCGAAGACCCAAAGTGGGGGTAAAAGAGACTTGTGGACCCTTTTGGTTGATGATTTGGTGTCGAAACCCTAGCCCATGGACATTGACGATGATGCCCCTCACTTGAGAGCATTGTCAATGTTAGTTTTGAATCTGCGCACCGAAGACGGGTGAATTATTGAAAATACCTAATGAACTCCTGTGCTCAATCCAAATATATTTCCCGAAACTAGACTTTTTGATGGACTTGTAGGAGAAAACCTCACTCAATTTGACCCCATATAGCCCTCCAAATCCCTGTCCGAAGTTGCTGAACTATGTCTGGCAAATCCTGCTTGCGCATCGAAGAAGGTGAGCTTATTTGGTGGACCTAATGAAATCCCATGCTTAATCCGAAGATATATCTGAAAACTAGACTTCTTTATTGACTTTTAGGACGAAAATTGCACTCAATTTGACCTTGTATAGCCCTCCGAATCCACATCCAAAGTTGCTGAACTATTTCTGAAAATTCTGTTGAAACTACTTTCGGTCGATACTGTTGGTCGATACCATCAACCCAAGGTATCGACCCAACAAGCCCAGATATGAATAAAAAGGTGCTTTTTGGATATTCCTTCCTACTTTTAAGTGAAACCTCGAACCTAAAACATTATTTCACTCATTTCAACATCTGAGAACGTGAGAAAGCTCCTCTAAGCCTTCCTTGGCTTGGATGTTGATGTTCTTCAAGAATCCATTGTCTCTCTTCTCTAATCTCCTTCTACAAGGTATGTGATCTCTCACTCTCTCTCTAATCTACTTCTACCTCACCTTATTCTTGCTGTTGGGGCTATGAAGGAGGTGTTGCAACCTTGCAACCACCTCTTCTAATGTCTCTTGTGATTCCTATAAACCCCCATTCATTCTATCAATGCTATGTATCTCATATCGATTTTTAACCTTGTCTTTCTTATGAAATTCCTCCATAGCAATATGATTTCATCTCCTAAACTAATTCCTATAGTATGCTAAGTCTGATTATATGTTGATAATCATTCCTAATCTATTGCTTATCATTCTCTTGAATGAATCCCTGATCTCCCTTGCAATTGCATTGATTTCATTATGAAACTTGATGTTCTTGGTCTCTTAATTTGAATCCTCTTCATGGCAACATGAGTTCATTTTCTTAATCTGATTTTCCTTAGCAATGAGGTCTGATTATATGTTAGTAATTATCTATATTCTGCTGCTCATCATTCTATTGATTAAATTCCTAAGCCCTCTTGCATTTGCAATTGATTCCATTGAAGACCATGAATCCCAACTCTTGAACTTGATATGTCAATTTGGGGATTTCTAATTTGAACAATGGATGATGTTAATTCTTTGATAATTAGTGTCTCTTGGGGTCTCGGACCAGCAAGAACAAAGGGAGAACCCCACCCCTAATGGAGTTCCCGATGCCTCTGAAATCGGAAGCTTCAGAGACATTGTTAGCGTTATGACCAACATGATGCAGCAACAGGCAACACAATTCAATCAAATGATGACCGGATTTATGGCCTTGCGAGAAGAGAACCGAGCAAGTGGTTCAAGGAACCTTGGCCGTGTAACTCCGTATGTGGAGAGGTCCACAGAGATCCCGCATACCAAGCTGATGGAGAGTTTTCTTAAGCTTCAAGTACCATCTTTTACTGGCGTGACCAAGGACGCCCTCTTTCCTAATAGATGGTTGAGAGAACTGGAGAAGGCATTCAGACACCTGCAGTGTTCGGATATTCAGAAGGTGTTGTTTGCAGAGCAGAAGCTTGAGCATGAGGTTCATGCATGGTGGACCTCCACCAGGCCTATTCTCGAAAACCTCCATGCTGATGTGATTTCTTGGGAGTTGTTTAAAGAAGCATTTTGTAGAAACTATTTCCCTAAGTCAGTGAAAGATGCCAAGGAAGCAGAGTTTATGGCATTAGTACAAGGTTCCCTTTCTGTGCTGGAATACCAGCAGAAGTTTGAAGAACTCTTTTTCTTCGCTCCTGATTCTTTAGGCTCCAATGTTGCCAAAGCGAAGAAATTCTTCAAAGGGCTGCGACCTTCGATCAAAGTTCACCTCATTGCCTTGCCTCTTGGGAACTATGCTCAGGCCGTTGAGAATGCAAAGAAAATTGAGGAGACTGAGAAGGAGAATACGTGAGAGCACAGAGACCTTGGTAGTCAAGATCTCCTGGTTTTGTTGATCGCACTGACCGTCGTTTTGCGAGGCCTGCACCGTACCCCACTCCTACCTTTCAGCCACGGAGTGTTGGGCCGAGTCCTAGTGCTGTTCATGTAGGTCAGTATGGCCAAACTAGTGGGACCCGACCTGCGAGATTTGTCCAGCCTCCTCGAACTTGAATGGTGCATCCCAGAACCTGCATCTCAGAGACCTCCTGTGGCAGCTGCCTTTGTTGGACCAAAGGATAATGTTTGTTTCTTTTGCAAACAACCTGGCCATTTTGCCCGTTTCTGCCCCAAGAAGTCTGTTCAGCCCAATGCTCATGTTCAGAAGAGTGTCCCTGCACCTCCTGCCGGCAAAGTCTTCAATATATCTGGTACTGATCAAGAAGCTTGTCATGATGTTGTCATAGGTACATTGTTAGTCGCTTCTTTTCCAGCATCTGTATTGTTTGATACGGGTGCATCTCATTCATTCATTTCATCTACTTTTGCTGTGAAGACTAACCTAACACCCAGATGTTTATCTAGATGTTTGTCAATTTGTACCCCTGTTGGGTCTGCTGTTAAACTAGATAAAGTGTTAGAGAAATGTCCTGTTTGTGTTTGTGGTTTGAACTTGAAGGCAAATCTGGTGTTGTTTAATATGAGGGTTTCGACGTGATCTTGGGAATTGATTGGTTGACATCCTACAACGCTGTGATCTTGTGCTCTTCGAAGAAAATTCAATTTTGATTGGAAGAGAATTTAGTTTTTGAGTCCAAGGTGAGAAGGGAAGAGTGAGCAAGAAGACTTTGACCGCTTTAATGCGAATCCACTCCTTGGTGGAAGATGCTTCATCTGGAAGCAAGGTCAAAGAAAAGAAGAGACTTGAAGATGTCAATGTTGCTTGTAATTTTGCTGATGTGTTTCCAGACGATCTATCAGAACTACCCCCTGATAGAGAGGTTGAGTTCTCCATAGACTTAACTCCTGGAGCGTCTCCGGTGTCTAAGGCTCCATATAGGATGGTGCCCATCGAGCTAGAGGAGTTGCAAACTCAGTTGAACGAACTCCTGGATAGAGGTTTTGTGCAACCAAGTGTGTCACCTTGGGGAGCTCCGGTCTTGTTCGTTAAGAAGAAAGACGGTAGTATGCGCCTATGCATTGACTACCGGGAGTTGAACAAGTTGACGATCAAGAATAGATACCCACTACCCCGGATTGATGATCCGTTTGATCAGTTGAAAGGCGTGGCTGTGTTCTCAAAGATTGACTTAAGGTCTGGGTATCACTAGTTGAAAGTGAAGTCAAGTGATATCTTTAAGATGGCGTTCAGAACAAGGTATGGACATTATGAATTCAAAGTTATGCCTTTTGGTTTAACGAATGCTCCTGCCATGTTCATGGACCTCATGAACCGGGTATTTCATGATGTGCTCGATAAGTTTGTAATCGTTTTCATTGATGACATCTTGATTTACTCGAAGAACGAGGAAGAGCATGTGGAACATCTGAACTTCACATTGCAAAGGTTGAGAGAAAAGAAACTCTATGCTAAGTTTAGCAAGTGTGACTTTTGGCTCTCAAGGGTAGCATTTCTTGGCCATGTTGTTTTAGCCGAAGGTATTTGTGTTGACCCGGAAAAAGTGCAAACTGTTACCGATTGGGAAAGACCGAAGACCGTGATTGAGATAAGAAGCTTCCTTGGATTGGCAGGATACTATCGGAGATTTATTGAGAACTTTTCTAGGTTGGTTGCCCCTATGACTAAGCTAACTAGAAAGGAAGAGAAGTTTGTTTGGACTGAAGCTTGCGAGAAGAATTTTGAAGAGCTGAAAGTTAGATTGACAAGCGCCCCGGTTTTAACTATACCTGATAGTTCCGGTGGGTTGACAGTCTACACTGATGCTTCCAAGATCGGTTTGGGTTGCGTGTTGATGCAACACGACAAGGTTGTGGCTTATGCCTCTCGGCAATTGAAAGACTATGAGCGGAATTATCCCACTCACGACTTAGAGCTTCCCGCTGTTGTTTTTGCTTTAAAGATTTGGAGACATTACCTGTACGGTGAAAAGATCGCTATCTTCACAGATCATAAGAGTTTGAAATATTTCTTCACCCAGAAAGAGCTGAATATGAGACAAAGAAGATGGTCGGAGTTGGTTTCTGACTATGATTGTGACATCCAGTATCACCCAGGCAAAGCAAATGTAGTTGCGGATGCTCTTAGTAGGAAAGGTCAAAGGAAGGATTTGAACTTGTGTGCTTTGAGTCGACCTTTGTTGTTGTTGGTGGAAAGGTTTGGCTTAGAAGTGGTTCCTGAGGCTTCGGATTGTATTCTTTATGCCATGATGGAAAGATCCACCCTTAGAGACCGGATTGTTGCCTTGCAGAGTTTTGATCTTGAGTTGAAAGAGAGGATTGATAAGATTGCCACAAATTCATAAATGGACCCTGCTTTTAGTACATCTTTAGATGGTACCTTATTGTTTAGAGGTAGACTCTGTGTGCCTGCTGTTGATGAAATCAAGAAGGAAATATTGAAAGAAGCACACCAGTCAATCTTTACAATTGACCCTGGATGTACCAAAATGTATAAAGACTTAAGGGAACATTTTTGGTGAAATGGTTTGAAAGCGGATGTTGAAGACTTTGTTGCCAAGTGTGAGACTTGTCAGCGTGTTAATGCCGTTCGATAACCTCCATCTGGATTGCTTCAGCCCCTTCCTATTCCTAGCTGGAAGTGGGAAGATATCTCCATGGACTTCGTGACTAGCTTGCCGCAAACAAGCAAGGGAAATGACACTATGTGGGTGATTGTTGATAGGTTGACTAAATCAGCCCATTTCATTCCTATGAAGATCACTTACACTTTGGACAAGCTAGCTAGACTTTATGTGGACAATGTGGTTTGTCTACACGGAGTGCCTGTGAGCATTGTCTCTGATCATGATCCCAGGTTAACTTCTAGATTTTGGAATGGGTTGCAAAAGGCTTTGGGAACCCAGTTGAATCTAAGTACAGCTCATCATCCATAGTCTGATGGACAGTCTGAGCGGACAATTCAAATCTTGGAAGATATGCTTAGATCTTGTATTGTGGATATGGGTGGAAATTGGGACGAACACCTAGCTTTAGTTGAGTTTGCCTATAATAACAGTTATCAATCAACAATAGGCATGGCTCCATTTAAAGCTTTGTACGGTAACACTTGTAGGACACCTTTGTATTGGACTGAGATGGGTGAAAGAAAAGTCTTTGGTCCAGAAATGATTGAAGCTACAAGTGCAATGGTCGACATGATTAGAGAAAGGATTAAGTCTGCACAGTCAAGATAGAAATCTTATGCCGACAAGAGAAGGACCGATTTGGAGTTTCCAATTGGAGAGAAAGTTTTCCTTAAAGTGTCACCTATGAAAGGGGTGATGAGCTTCAATGTGAAAGGAAAGCTTAGCCCTCGCTTCATTGGACCTTATGAGATCTTGGAAAAGGTTGGACCTGTTGCTTATCACTTGGCCTTGCCCCCATCTCTTGTTGGAGTTCATAATGTGTTCCATATCTCAATGCTTCGAAAGTACATAGAGAACTCGGAACACATACTACAGCAAGCACCCGAAGGACTTAGTGCTGATCTTTCTAACGATGAAGGACCAACCATAATCCTAGATAAAAAGGACAAGCAGCTGTGGAATCGCACCATCCCTTTGGTGAAGATTCGGTGGAAGAATCATACCCCGGAAGAAGCTTCAAGGGAGAAGGAAGACAAAATGAAGGAGAAGTTTCCTCATCTTTTTGGAAGCACAGGTACGCTTTCAATTTCGAGGACGAAATTTCTTTTAAGGGGGGGAGAATGTAAAATCCAGCTTTTACCTAACCTTGACCCGACCCGGAAATTGTTGTGTTTGTAGGTCCGAAGACCCGAAGTGGTGGTAGAAGGGACTTGTGGACCCTACTAGTTGATGACATGGTGTCGGAACTCCATTCTATGGACATTGATGATGTTGCTCCTTCCTTGAGCACATTATCAGTGTTAAGTTAGAATCTGCCCACTGATGAAGAGTGAGACAATTGAAATATCAAACGGACTCCTGTGCACAATCCGAAGGTATTCCCCAAACTAGACTTCTTGAGTGAACTATAGGAGAAAACCCCATGAAATTTGACCTTGTATAGCCCTCCAAGTCCACACCTAAAGTTGTTGAACTATTCTAAGAAATTCTGCAGAAATATGTTTTGGTCGATACTATTGGTCGATACCATTGACCCAATGTATCAACCAACAGTGTTACTGAATCCGGATTTAAAGATTCTATGGAATATTCCCTACTCTATTTATTCCATCCTCGTGTTTTGAACCCTATTCTAATCATTGAGGCACCTGAGAACGTGGATGAGACTCCCAAGAACTCCTCCTTGGTAATGGTGAAGCATCTTCCCCACTAATCATTGCCAACCACTCACTTCCACTCTCTTACTCTACTCTCAAGGTATTACTCTCTCTCCTAGTCTCTTTCTCACTCATCTTTACTCGCATTTTTACTGTTTGTATCACATCCACCTAGCCGGTACCCCATTTGGAATACCCGGGAATGTGATCCACAGTCCAAGGATCAAGATTCATAGGTCCATGCCTCCCACATACACAATGACATAATCATGAACAATAATAATCAAGGTAAAAACAACTAATACTAAGTATCATGAATAAGGTAAGATTAAATAAATCGAGTGCGGAAAAACAGATAATATCAAAGTGTGAACATAATCATAAAGGTGAGAGAAGGTATGATAACCACCCTCTCAGAGCAGCGGAAAAGAAGTGTGATAAAGTTAGTTACATGTCCAAGTATTTAAAAGATAAATCCAACAAGTTAATTACAGGTCCAAATACTCCATAAATACACCAGGGAAGTGGGGCACTAAGCTAGGGTTTCCTCTACTCTAATAATAGTCTCCTCAATGGTACGGATGAAGTAAACCCAACTCTGCCGCTCCCGCACAACCGTGGGGCTAACCCTGGTGCGAATAGTAATCCTCCTCGCCACCAACACTCGGATCTTCACAGATGCCACTACCCGAAGGGTAGTATGCGGAATCATAGTATGTCTTGAAGGGGGTGCCATCATAATCTTCGGTACCTGTAGGATAATCTAAAAACATTTGTACAAAAGGAATGAGTTCGAAGAACTCAGCAAGGTAGTTATTCCATAATTAGAAATCATACACATACAGAAGATACATAATGCAATGTGATATGGAACATATGATGCAAATATGATTCTAACTCTATAAATGCTAGTCTCTAGGGTAGACATGCTTTAAGTTATAGCACCATACTTCTTTGGGTGGTCAATCACTCCCCCTCAATCATACAAGATATCTTGGGTCTGCCAGGGAAATTCGATAAAGTCATTTCAAAAACCATGGTAGGGGAATAGGTCACCGCTCTCTCACATCACCGTTTGGTATAAGTATTGGCGAATGTCACAGTAAAGCCTAGCCCAATGCAAGTCATCTACTCAGTCAGTCAAGTCAGATCTAGATACGTCCATTCCTTACCCCCAACGATCCTTTCCGGTATCCTTCACACTAGAGTCAGCGAAATCCCGGATTTCGGACTCATCAACCCTATTGGTCATCCACAAATAGTAAACGGGAAGCTCTCACATCCTCTCACGGATTGGTTACCGGTCTTGAGCGCCCGTGAGCCCAAGTCTAGCCATTTGCAACCCTACCAATAAATGGCCCCTTTCGGGTATCCGTAGCATGGTTTATGTCCCCTACGGGATTGGTTACCAGCCGAGAGCGCCCATCCAACCATACACTACCATGGGTCGTTCGGTCTCAATGCCCTTCCGATTCGGGTCTGACACGACAAGGATAAACCTAGCCACCCAACTAGACAGTCCTATGTATGTCATCCAATAACCCGGGAGAGTGTCGATAGGCACCATCGGAGAACATCCCATACTATTCCTTCTGATGCCTAAGGACAGAAGTGTCAATAGGACACTCCCCAATCCCAAGTTATACGTAAGCAATCACATATTCAAGTTCATCATCTTTCATGCATCCAAATACATCTTATCATAAAAGTTAAATCATGATATTGAAATGAATCATCATAGACATAAGTAAACAAGAATAGTAATGTAACATGACAAGAGTATGAAGATTTCAATACTACTCTTCTAACACATATATAACAGTCTTATAAAGATTTAAAGGAAATCAAGAGATTCTATTCATAAGTAAGAACATAAATCATAGGTTGATGATCTATATGTTTATGGAGATGACCATCCTTATCTTGGGTTGAATTGATGATGAATTGAGAATACCAAGAAATAGTCCAAAAGAATTGTTAAGACCCTAAACAAACATCAATAATAACTTAGAGAAGAAATTGGGAAGATCGGATGCTAATTGGATCAAAACTGACCAAGGTTGCTGTCAGCAACAACTTTGGTTGATGTCCTTGGTCGATGGTATCGACCAAAAGGATTGACCAAAATTCTCTTCGGGACAGAATAGTGGATTTTGGGGGTTTTCATCCGAAATTGGTTTTCCGGTGTTCGGATCAATCTGAAACTTGGATGAATGCTTAACAACAATAGTAGGACACTATAAGTCAAGAAATTTACCCAATCCAATGGTCCAAACAAAAAGCCCCAAATTGAGCTAACAAGTTCAAGTGACATACATCATGGCATGAGTTGGGATTGATTGCATTGATATGGAAATGGCATGTAATAGCTAGGGGAACTAATAGAAATTCGATTGGAATCATATAGTAGTGATAAACATGAACATAGCATACCCTACAACTCAGTTTGGTACAAAATGGCATGATGTTAATAGAAAAATTAAGGAATACATATGCTAGGCATGAGATGGAGGCATAGCATCAATGGATGGCTAAGAAGATCATAGGTTAATCATGTGTAGACACTTGGAGTGGTGGTTGCAAGGTTGTAGCACCATTTCCAATGTCTCATCAGCAAGATAGGAATAGAAAATAATAGAAAATGGTAGGATAGAGAGTGGAATGGTGATTCATACCTTGGTGTGGAAGATGTAGACAAGAATCGATGATAAACAAGGAGTTTTTGGTGAGGTGCCCTTCACATTAGCCAAGGAGTTGCTTTGGGAAGCTCCCCCCACGTTTTCAAGTGAAAAAATGATTGCAATAGGGCTCAAGGCTCGAGGTTATAATAAATAGAATGGGAATATTCCATGGAATCATTAACTTGGTAGACTGGGAAACTTTGGTCGATGGTATCGACCAAAAGGATCGACCAAAATGTTTCTTAGCAGAAAAACAGGTTTAGTTCAGCAACTTCAAGTAGGGTTTTGAAAGGCTATACAAGGTCAATTTGAGTGAGGTTTTCTTCTACAATCCAATCGAGAAGTTTCAAGGAATACCTTCGGATTGTGCACAAGAGGTCTTTAGGTACTTCAACTAGATTAATCTTCTCCGATGCGCAGACTTTCCTTAAACACTGACAAAGCATCTAAGCAAGGGGTATCATCGTCAATGTCCATGGGCTCGGTCTCCGAATCATGATCATCAATCAGAATGGTCCATAAGTCTCTTCTACCACCGCTTCGGGTCTTCGGACCTAAATACAACAGTGGATCCGGGTTAGGGTCAGGGTTAGACTAGGGATGGATATTACAGTTTGGACCATGGCCAAGGTGCTGCAACCTTGCAAACACCTTGCCATGAGTCTTCTATACCTCATACATTGATGTTTTCCCCAACCTTGCTATGATTTACTTACCTTTTGACCATTAACTATGCATTTCCATGATTTGTTGCTTACCAACTTACTTTATTTACCAAAACTGAGATGAAGCCTATGATTAACCTAATCTATACCTTGCATATGATTTCAATATTGCTCCTAAGTTATTCCCTACATAATCCACAACGTTTTCCCCCAATTTGTATTAAGTAATAACGATTGCCATGATTTCCAACTATTGAACTTGATATGCCAATTTGGGGATTTCTAATTTGACCATTGGATGATGTTAACTCTTTGATAATTAAGGTCTCTATAGTGTGTTTAGACTGTTCCCCAAGTTTCGTATTGATCCGAGACCCAAAAGACCAATTTTGGGCCAAAACCCAAAAATCCAGCTTGCTGTCCGAGACTCTTTGGGTTGATACTTGTTAGTCGATACCATCGACCCAATGTATCGACCAACAGAGTTGCTGTCAGCAACTTTTGCCTAGTTTTGATCCATTCGATCTCAGATTGTTCTGATTTCTTCTCTAACCCTTCTTCATATATGTTTGTTTAGGGTTTTAAGACTAATTGGGCCACTTGCTTGTTATCTTGGGCCATCTTCTTCTCCAACTCAAGGTAAGGATAGTTATCGCTACAATCACTTAGGATGTGTGATTTTGACTTGATATTCCTAACATAGTGAACATAGTCTCTATCTCATGTTCTTACCATTTTAGACTTGCTACATATGTCTTATAACAGTAGCATTGTGTTCACATTAGTTTTATTACAATGCCTTATTATGTCTATCAATTTCAATATATAATGAATTATGTCAATGTTATGAATAGAATGTTTACTATGATGTTGTATCTTGTGAATTGATATGATGGACTTGGGCATGTGATTGCTTAAGTATAACTTGGGATTGAGGAGTACCCTACTGGTGCTTCTGTCCTTGGACATCAGAGGAATATTATGGGATGTTCTCTGAAGATGTCCATCGACACTTTCCCGGGTTATTGGATGACATACATAGGACTTGTCTAGTGGTGTTTGGCTAGGATGTCCCTATCATATTAGACCCGAATTGAAAGGGCATTGAGACAGAACGACCTGTGGTAGTAGTGTGGATTTGTGGGCGCTCAAGACCGGTAACCACTCCGTGAGAGGACATAAATTGCATTGCGGATACTCGAATGGGGACATTTATTGGTAGGGTTGCAAATGGCTATACTTGGGCTCACGGGCACTCAAGACCGGTGAAATGATCCGTGAGGGGACGTGAGAGCTTCCCGTCTACTATTTGTGGATGACCAATAGGGTTGATGAGTCCGGTGGGTAATATCCTTGACTCTAGTGTGAAGGATACCGGAAAGGATCCCGAGAGGGGAGGAATGGACGTATCTGGAACTGACATGATATGACTAAGTAGATGACTTGCATTGGGCTAGGCTTTACCTTGACATGCGCCAATACTTAGACCAAATGGTGATGTGAGAGAGTGGTGACCAAAACCCCCAACCATGGATTTGTCCGAGAGGGATACAGGACCCAATTCCCCCCAGTGATGAGTGACTGAGACTACCTAAAGAAGTATGGTGCTATGACTTAAAGCATGTCTACCCTAGAGACTAGCATACTTAGGGTTAGAATCATATATCATCATTGTCTACGATTGGTGACTCATACCACTTTGGCTACGGTGACTACATCTGTGAAGGCTATCAGTTCAAGACTCATATTTCTTAGGAGTAGATCCGGCCTGGCTTAGTTTCTTATGATCATGTTATTGAGGAGACATTGTATAAGTTAGAAGAAACTATAACTTAGTTGCTTACCTTTTTATTCCCCTTTGGAGATCTGGTTGTAACCTTTACCTTATTTCAATCTACCTTCCACACATGTTTGTAGAGTATATTTCCGCTATACTCTATAATTGTCTTTTGATTTGGTACTTGTTATTCCGCACTCTGTTGTTCTTTGTGATCCTTCTATGATCATTTTTTTAACTTTTATTATTAGATTACTTGAATACCATAATTTGTTCTTGCTTTTGATTATATTATTGTGCTAAGTGGATATGATCGTTCCTAAACTGGATCTGTTGGGCTGTGGATCACTCCCGAGTAACCCAGATAGGGTACCCCCTGGGTGGATTTAGGGCGGGATGTGACACTTGCATAGTTAGAATCATAGTATCATTCATACTTTGCACTCATTCATATCATTTATGCATTTCTGATTTGTTGAATAATTGATGGGAATTGTAATTGTTCTTACTGAGTTCTCTAGAACTCACTCCTTTATTGTATATGTTTTATTATCCTGCGCAGATGGAGGAATTGTGCCGGAAGATGGACTGGTTTCCTATGAAGGAACTTTCCCATATGAAGAGGATGTGGCACCGGCAATGGGAAATGGAGATAGCTTGTGCAGGAGCTCCTGCGAGTGCATGGAGTGCGCTTATCGCACCTATTGATGGACAGAGACGGAAAGTGGTTAGACAGTTCACTCAGCGAATGGAGAAGAACTGGAGGACACCCTTTCTAGAGATTCATGAAAAACATTATTTAGCCTTAGAAAAGGAAACTGGAAAGAAAATAATATAACTCTTTTGATTGCTTCAGCTGAACTCGTATTCATTTTAATTCATTATTCTTTCATTTAGTATTTTTATTGGAGTATTTAGACTCCTGTAATTCCTTTAATTCATTTATTGAACTGTTATTGCTCTTGATTGTCTTTATTTGTATTTATTATTATTGATAGACTAAAACTGTGGATCGTGTGATGGATCACCACCACGGGTTGTCGGGCGGGTAACCGAGACCGGCGGGTGGGGTGTGACATTAGGTCTATCCCATTCTACAACTATCTTAACCTTATCAAGATCCACTCGAATTCCTTTCGTAGAAACAACATGGCCGAGGAACACTACCTTTGATAGCCAAAACTCACACTTACTAAATTTGGCTTATGGCTTCTTCTCTCTTAGCCTATGTAAAGGAAAACAGAGATGCTCTGCATGCTCTTCTTCAGTCTTCAAGTAGATCAAGATGTCATTAATGAACACTATCACAAACCTAACAACGACATCCTAGAATACTTGGTTCATCAAATCCAAAGGCTGCAAGGGCATTTGTCAACCCCAATGGCATCACTCTAAACTCGTAACGTCCATAACGAGTCCTAAATGTCGTCTCGCAGGTATCACCAAACTTCACTCTGAGTTGATGATATCCAAATCTCAGATCTATCTTCAAAAACACTATTGCCTCCTTCAACTGATCAAAAAGATCATCAATCCTTGGCAGTGGGTACTTATTCTTAATCATTAATTTGTTCAACTATAGATAATCAATACATAAGTGCATGCTACCATCTTTCTTCTTCACAAAGACAAAAGCTCCTTTATCTAGGAGCTCATTCAATTGACTCTACAATTCCTTCAATTCAGTAGGTGCTATTCTATATGGTGCTTTAGATACAGGAGCTGCTCCAGGAATCAATTCTATGGCAAACTCCAACTCTCTTTTTGGCAGTAGTGCCAACAAAATCCACACTATGAATGAAAATGGTCAGATAATCATTCAGGATAATATGAAACCAGAGAACTATGAAGAAGATAAGAATAGCACACCAGATAAAAGCCACTTTACTCCAATTTTCAAACTTGCATTTACACACTAGTAATCTCCTTTATAAAGCAAGAAGAATGAAATGAAATGCAAACTCATTCTACACTCAAATGAAATGCAATGAGATATTTTGAGCATGACATCATGCATGACATCATTGCTAGCGTAACATTCTACATTACACACTTTATAAGATATGCATACATACACAATACTCATACACGAGCTTAGTCAGAATCTAAATCCCAGTCATCCTACTCATCATTAGACGGGCTTTCCAGAAAATCTTTGTAATGATCCACCCGATACTCGTGCCAAATAGAAAGTATATACGCAACATCAGGATCATTGAGTACATGATTCAATTCCCATGCATCTTCAGGGCCAAACAACTGAGCCGGGATACTGGTGGGATTGATGCCATTAATTTTAGCCATATCAACCTGAAACTCACGCCATTCTTCACAATGATTCTCATTGCCACAAAGTGAATACAGGTCATGGTCTATAATTGTCACATCCCGCCCAAATACACCCAGCCTATACCCTATCTTGGTTACCCAGGGGAGTGATCCACAACCCAAAAGATCAAGTTTAGGAACGATCATATCCATTTAGCACAATAACATAATCAAAAGCAAGAAAAATCATTGTATTCTAATAAGTTAATAATAAAAGTCAAGAAAGGATCACAGAAGGATCACTAAAGAATATCAGAGTGCGGAATAACAAGATACCAAATCAAAAGATAACTGTAGAGTATAGCGGAAATATACCCCACAACATATGCGGAAGGTAGATCGAAATCTAAAGCAAGCTCTAAGCTAATACAAGTAAAATAAAAGTCTAGGAGAAACAAGAGAATCTAATCCACATCTTCAGTCGGCTCTTCTTCTTCTTCAGTCTTCAACCTCTTCACTTTAGGGTCATGCTCTTGAAGCTTCAGATCATCATCTAGCGCACGATCCCATCGGCGAATAAGACGATGCCGGCTGCCGTCAATGGGAGTCGTCAATGCAGCCCAAATCCGAGTGTTGGCTGCCTCGCTGTTCATTACCTTCTTCAAGGACATCCGGAGCTGTACCATGTACGGAAAGGTTCTTCGTGTTGGTGTACGGGTTCTCTTTTGTACCTGCAATGTCATCTAAAAACAAGTCCCCCGAAGGGTAAGCTCAAAAGAACTTAGCAAGTAAACCAAACACAATAAGCATCTTCACATGTATTCACAAGCAAACATATATGCAATGATATGAAACAATATATGAAAATATGCTTCTAACTCTATATATGTATACTGGTCTCTATTGGCAGACATGCTTTAAGTCATAGCACCATACTTCTTTGGGAAGGTCTCAATCACACATCATCGGTTGGTAATGGGTTGGTACACCTTACGGACAACCTTGGCTGGGGTTTAAGTCACTGCTCTCTCACATAAATCTTTTGGTCTAAGTATTGGCGCATGTCAGGGTAAAGCCTAGCCTAATGCAAGTCTTCTACTTTGTCTTCCACTCAGATCCAGATACGTCCATTCCTCGCCCTTGGCGATCCTTTTCGGTATCCTTCACACTAGAGTCAGCGTATCCTATGGCTACAACCAACTCGGACTACGGACTCATCAACCCTATAGGTCATCCACATATAGTAAACGGGAAGCTCTCATGTCTTCTCACGGGTTGGTTACCGGTCTTGAACGCCCATGAGCCCAAGTCTATCCATATGCAACCCTACCCATAAATGGCCCCCACAATGTGATTCATGTCCCTTCACGGGTTGGTTACCGGTCTTGAGCGCCCATGAATCCCCATTGCTACCACGGGTCGTTCGGTCTCCATACCCTTCCGAATCGGGTTTGATATAACAGGGAATATCCTAGCCAAACACTGCTAGACAAGTCCTAGGTATGACAACCAATAATTTGGGAAAGTGTCAAAGGGCAACATTGGAAATATCCCATACTATTCCCAATGATGTCCAAGGACGGAAATGTCAAAAGGACATTCCCCAATCCCAAATCATACCTAAACAATCACAATCATAATTCAATCATATCATCCACGCAAGATATCTCATCAAATAGAAGAGTATAATAAGACAAGATTAAATGAATAAGAAACATACATGAATAAGTATTCATTCATGATCAACTACATAAAGTAAATAAGGAAATAAGATCCTACTGTACTTACAGCATTCATATCATAATGGAAACTAACATAACAATAGCTAAATCATGCATTCATGTCATAATACATAAAGACATGTAAATAGGCATATTGTGAGTTGGAATACTCACATCAAAATCCAAACTTATAGTCTTCAAATAAGAAATCAAAGAACAGATCCAAAATCACCTAAACAAGCTTGACAAAACATGTATAGGTCATAAGAAGTGATTCCAAAAGATTGGAGTCGAAACGGATCAAAAACAGAGAGTTGTCATCACTGAAGGGTTGATTGGCTGGGTTGAGTGCTCCAGTCGACCCAAGCAATCTGCCCAAGAGCAAATCCGAAAATAAAAAGATAATCTTGATCCAAAACCTATGCTACACAAACTGAAATGCGACAAAACTTGGAGAGATTGTCTAACACAGTAGTCTAAGACTAAAAAGCATAATTTAGACATCAAACCACCATTAAAACCATTACTTACTAATTTAGAATCATAGTTTCTATTTTGGAAAACAAGACTTTCTAATTTGGAAAATAACATGGTTTTCATTGAAAACAAGCTATGAATGAAAGAGATGAACTAGAGATGATGAGATCTCATTCTAGTACATGAACACAGTAAATCAAGAGTAAGAATGATCATAGAGATGCATCTAATATGCTAGAAGAAATCGAAATAAGAACATGATCATAGTTTAAGAAGAAATCATGAAAATCATGTAGAGAATGAATATGAAATCATAGCATATAGAATGAGAAGAGATTGTAGAAGATATGATTGCAGAGATGCAATATCTTCCTCATAATCTCAAATCAGAGAAGAGAATGATCCTAGTAAGAATGAATCAATAGCATAATAGATTGAATACTAACCTTTGATTGAAGAACAAGAGAGAGAAAGCTTGAGAGTTGAATGTAGATCTTCTTCTTCCACACCAAAGGAGGCTTGGAGATGAGTTCCCTTCGTTCTCTAGGTGTTTTGGAGGCTAGGGATACTAAAAAAACGAAGTTATGAGGTATATATAGCAATAATGACCTAAACAGAAGATTCTACTCAAATTCTGTTTGCTTGGGTCGAGTGGGTTGGGTTGATTGGCCCAGTCGACCCAGCCAGTCGACCCAGGCTGACAGCATAGCCTAAAACAAGGATTTGAGGGCCTTTCTCTTATTGGAATCAAACAAAATTTTAAACACAACAACTATAACTTACCTAGCATAGGAAAATGGCTTTAAATCATATCTAACCATGCTCTAAGGTCATCAACCGATGTTCTCTTCATCAAGGTGCATTCTCTTTTCTAAATCAACCAAGCTCTTCAAGTAGGGAATTCCATTATCAACTTTCTATGGGTTTGCGAATCCACACTAAGGGAGAGGTCCGACTTGACTTCCTAGGACCTTCTAAACATATCAACACCATACTCAAGGTCCAACTTCAAGGTCAAACATCAAACAAGTTCTTCTTCATCCAAAACAAATAGGGTGTCTAATTTAGGTTTTGGGCTGGATTTCACAATAATAGTGTAAATAGAATGACTAGAATTATAGGACATGTAACGGTTTTTGCTTTGGAAGGTGGGGTCTTGGAAGGTGGATGAATGTGATCTGGGTTTGATGGAAAAGAATGATTGCCTTATGTTCATGGTGGGATTCAAAGAAGAGGAGCCAATCTTCGAGGAATTGAAATTCAGCAAGAAGCTTAGCAAGATAAGCCTCGTGTCTTCGTATATATATCCTTTTGTTTCTAGTGTACGAATAACCAGGTTGGTACCAGTAATGAGGAGGGTAACTGTATTGGACACATTCTCGGAGATACTGGTCAAGTGCATAACAAGAGAAGCAAAGAGCTATTTTATGTTCCACAAAGAGATTATGGAAAAACACATAGCACTCCTTTTCGAATGTATAGGTATGCTGGATGTTGAAAAGAGTGAGATAGGGGTAAGTTGGATGGCACTTGAACCAGTCTTTCAATATCCCAAACCGAGACACAAGAACTGCTAGAGTATCCTGATAAGTAGTTCGGCAATGGCTAACAATAGCACGACGAGAGATGTCACTGTATATGGGAGGAGGGAGATTAGAAAGATGAGCTGGACTAATGTTGTCATCCGATGAGTCATCGTCTGAGGATACAGGGGGGCGAGAAGTGGAAGCACCAGGGGTGAATGGGAAACAAAGAGGGAGAACATATTGGATACCTGGAGGTGGTTTCAAAGGTCTGGAGAGAAAGTTTGCTAGTACATTTTGTTTACCTTTGACATGCTTGACTGTGAAAGACCATTTACTGAACCACTGTGCCCAACGAAGGAGATGAGAATCTGGCAACATTTTTTGCTTGAATTGGAGCATGTGAGGGAAGGCTGTCATGTCCATCTCAATTTGAAATGTATGGCCAATAAGATGAAATTGGAAATTTTCAATTCCACGTTTGACCACCAAGATTTCTTTGAAAGTGATGTGGTATGATTGTTCTACCGGAGTGAAGAGGCCGCTTTTATAACCACAAACCTGTCTCTTGCCTTGAATTTCTTCCAATAAAACTGCTACTCATAGTTTGTCACTGGCATCTGTCTGGAGAATATGAGTACCTGTGGAAGGAATGGCTAATGGAGGGAGATCTTGAGCAACTTGCTTGATTTTCTTAACGGCTGCAGTGTGTTGATCAGTCCATGGAGGGGCATTTTTCTTAAATTGGCCGTATAACAACTATGTGTACTCCGCTTTGTGAGGAATGAATTATGTCATGTAGTTGACAATGCCAAGATACTTGTGGCACTGAGAAATGGTAAGAGTATCTGGGAAATCCAAAAGACATTTGCCAATATGAGGCTGGAGAGCATAAGAGCCGTTACTGATGGTGACTCCAAGGAAATCAATAGAGGAGGTTGCCAAAGTGAACTTTGTGGGGGATAACATGACACCTGCTTCTTTGGTGATCCGGTAGAATTTTTCTAAGAATTGCTTATGTGCTTCAAGATTGTCCGAGAACAATAAGATGTCATCAATGTATATAAGAGCTCGGCTTTCAAGAGATGCATATAGTCTTAGCATGGCCTTTTGGAAGAGAGAAGGAGCTATTTTGAGGCCAAAGGGCATGACTGTCCATTGAAGATGGTGACCTGGAATGCAAAATATTGTTTTGTGTCGTTCCTCAGGATAGATACCCAGCTGCCAGAATCTTGCTTTTAAATCAAATTTATTGAAAATTCGAGTAGAAGATAATTTTGCCAAGAGTGTTGGTCTGTGAGGTAGGATAAATTTATCATCTACAAGGAAAGCATTTAAGGATTGGTAATTGATCACAAGACGAAGCTTTCCATGAACTTGTTCTGCTCTCTTGTTCACATAAAATGCTTCACAAGCCCATTGAGATGTAGTTGGTTCAACCAATTGTTGGGCTAACAACTGCTGAATTTCTTGCTGAGCCACAACAAGATGTGTAGGGTTCATTCCAAAATGACTTGCCTTGGTCGGGTTTACATCTTCATTTTTCTTGAAAGGAAGTCGTATGTAGAATGTTGGATTATGCCAAAGAGGATGGTCACATTTCTGGAGGAATTCTGTATGATTGGAGGCACAACAATCTTGTAAGAATTGTTGTCGAAGATCATCCAAGGGAAGTATGAAACCCGACCCTAACCTTAACCCGGATACTCTTTGATTGTAGGTCCGAAGACCCGAAGTAGAAGTGAAAGTCAACTACGGGCCATATTGGTAGAAGATATAATGTTCGACTCCGAACCTATGGAGATTGAAGATGATGCCCCATACTTGAAGACAGTGTTGGATATAGAGAAGAGACTGCACCTTGATGAATAGAAGATTAGTTGATGACCTTAGAGCTTGGTGGGATATGATTTAAAGCCATTTTTCCATGCTAGGTATGTTATAGAATATGTGTTTAAAGTTTCGTTTGATTCCGAGTAGTGGAAGACCCTCAAATCCCTATTTTTGGCCTTGCTATCAGCCTGGGTCGAGTGCTTGGGTCGACTGGCCAATGCTACCCAACCAATCGACCCAGAGTTCCTGAACTCGAACAAAATCTTCTATTTTGAGAATCTTGCTATATATACCCCATGACTTCGTGATTTTAGTATCCCTAGCCTCCATAACACTTAGAGAACGAAGGGAAACCATCTCCAAGCCTCCAAGAGTGAAGAAGAAGACCTAATCTTGCAAACTCTCTCTCTTGTTCTTCAATTAAAGGTTAGTAATCTATCTTTTATGTTAATGATTTATTCTTTCTATGATCACTCTCATCTCTGAACTGAGATTATGATGAAGATGCTGCAACCTTGTAGTCATATCTTTACAATCTCTTTTCATTCTCTTGTACTATGATCATCTCATGCATTCTTGACATGATTCTTATGATTTCTTCTTAAACTATGATAATATTTCCTATTTTGATTCATTCTAGCATTATAGATGCTTCTCTATGATTATTCATACCTCTAATCTACTGTGTTCTTGTACTAGAATGAGATCTAATCATCTCTAGTTCATCTCTTTCATTCATAGTGTCACATCCTCCCAGCCGGTACCCTAACTGGCATACCCGAGAGTGTGATCCACAGCCCCGAAGATCAAGTATCGAGGAAATCATCCTCCCACATATACAATAACATAATCATAAACAGAAATAAATCAAGGTTTAATATTATAAACAAGGTTCAAAACAAGAAATGAACAATCAGTATAATCAGAGTGCGGAAAGATACCAAATATCCAATGATATCAAAAAGGAGTGAAGTGAGGCGGAAACTCACTTTACCAAAATAGCGGAACGTAGTATAAAAATCAAAAGGGATTACAACTGAAACAAATGTACTAAGAAATAAACTAAGATCAAGCATCTTCAAGTTTATAGATAACGTCTTCATAAGTATGGACTTCATCAATCCAATGAATCCATTCTAACTCTATGCCGTTCTCAAAAGTAGTACGCAGCTTGATCCGCCGGGTGATCATCAAAGTAATCTTTATCGTTGCCAGCACTTTGCGTGTAATACGCTTCATCAGCTTGTGCTTCACTGTCATCGCTCGTCATAGTATTCTCAGACTGCAGGATAATCTAACAAAAAGAAATATACAACAGGAATGAGTTTCGAAGAACTCAGTAAGGTAGTTAATCCATAACATCATAGATAACATGTGGCAAAACATAACATGATGCAATGCAGTATGAAACAAGTAATATATGTATGCGTCTAACTCTATGTATGCTGGTCTCTATGGCAGACATGCTTTAAGTCATAGCACCGTACTTCTTTGGGAAAGTCCGCTCACACCCTCAACCATAAAAGATATCTTGGGTTCTCACACGGATCATTTCACCGGTCTTGAGCAGCCGGTTGGTAATGGGTCCTTCATCCCTCAGGACAAACCATGGCAGGGGGTTAAGTCAACACACTCTCTCACAACCATTTGGCATAAGTACTGGCGCATGTCAAGGAAAAGCCTAGCCCAATGCATGTCATCTACTCAGTTACATCAACTCAGGTCCAGATACTTCCATTCCTCGCCCCGGGCGATCCTTTCCGGTATCCTTTCCACTAGAGTCACGGATATTACTCACCGGACTCATCAACCCTATTGGTTATCCACATATGGTAAACGGGAAGCTCTCATGTCCCCTCACGGATCATTTCACCGGTCTTGAACGCCCATGAGCCCAAGTCTAGCCATATGCAACCCTCCAATAAATGGCCCCCACAATGTGATTCCCATCCTCTCACGGATCATTTCACCGGTCTTGAGCGCCCGTGAATCCCCATTGCTACCACGGGTCATTCGGTCTCAATACCCTTCCGAATCGGGTCTGATATAACAGGGGTGTATCCTAGCCAAACACTACTAGACATCCCTAGGTATGACAACCATTGATTCGGGAAAGTGTCGATGGGCAACCCCGGAAACATCCCATACTATTTCCGATAATGTCCAAGGACAGAAGTGTCAAAAGGACACTTCCCAATCCCAAACCAAACTTAAGCAAACACATTCTCAGATTAGTCATGACATCCACAACCAGTAGTTCATCGTATAAAAGAGAATGTAAAAGCAACATCGGATTAAGCAGTAATAAGTAATTCATATAACATAAATAATAAAAAAAATTATATAAACAAGTGCTACTGTTCCCATAGTAGAAGATCATAATTAAATTATAATAACAGTAAGTAATCTCATAGTTCCACAAAGTAGAAACCAGAGAACAAGCAATCTATGTAGTTAAGGAATCATCTGTCCTTACCTTCTAACTTGAATGGAATCTTAAAGAATCAAGTATGATCTTGACTAAACTTGAGAAGACAGTCCTAAACAAGTGCACACAACATGTTAGGAAAGATGCATAAAGGAAAAGATCATAAATCAATCGAAACAGACCAAGATTGAGGTTGATGTACTCATTGGTCAATTGATTGGTCTGCTGGACCAGTCGACCAATGCAGATAGTGGCCTGCAAGAATCCGAATTTTGAGAATCCAGAATCGAATTCGATGGTTCAAAAGGGTACAATTAAGAGGGGAATTATCATGGTAGTATTCTAGGGTATAGAGGATATCAAATCATAACTCAAAACAATTCTCAAGTTACAACCTAGAAATCATGAGGTTAACCTAATTAGGGTTAACATAGGTTAGGAGGGAAAATAGAAAGATTTAAAGATAATGAACTAGGATATGAAAGAATTCAGATCTAGTAAAGAAAACATAATAATTGGGTTAACATGATCAACTAGGGGACTCCTAGGTTTAATCCAAGAGAATTAGGGTTTCACCCTTTTGGCTCCCTGGACAAATAATTGTGAGATCTGAATGAACAAAGACAAATCAAAACAGGAAAGTATAGATGATTAAGTTTTAGGTTAACACAAGGTCACCCAAAAAGGATTTCCCTTTCACAAGGTAGGTTACCAAAAGTTCTCCCGACAATCACACAGGTTAGGGTTTCAAAGAATTAGGGTTAGGTTTTCAAGAATTCAATAAGTAGGGTTTAAGAACATGATGATGATCATGAGTCTTAAAGAATATGGTGAGATCAGAGAATTGATGATTACAAGAATACTTCATCACCTTTCTGATCTCAATGAAAACAGAATAAAAGAAAGAAAATCAGAGATAGAAGAGAGAGTGAGTGAGATCATACCTTTGCCGTAGAAAGATGAAGAATTCTTCAAGTCTTTGTAAGAGATCACCAAAGAATGCAAGGGAATGGGTTAGATTAGGGTTCTAACTCGTTCCAGAGGCTTAGGAGGCAGAGGAGGCGGAGTATTCCCGAGATTAGACTTAAATAGAAGAGACAAGATTCAGAGGAGGCGGAGTATTCCCGAGATTAGACTTAAATAGAAGAGACAAGATTCAAATTTCAAAAACAGAATCAATTGGTCGATTGATTGGTCGATTGGTCCAATCGACCAATGAGTCGACCAATTAAGACAGCAATTTCAAAACAGGGAATTGAAGGCTCAAATCAAGTCCAAACATCAAGGGGTTTTGCACACCTCTAGAGTGACATACCTAGGAGTTAGAAATGCCTTTGAATCAATACAGAGACCACTCCAAGACCATCAACTAATCCAATCTTCATCCGGGTGCAGTTTCCACCATTGGGACACTAGCATCAACACTCATGGATTCCAATCCAACCATCAAGTCTTCAACAAAAATGGCCCAAAGATGACTTCTTGCCTTACTTCGGGTCACTGGACCTACAATAAATAGAGTTTCCGGATTAGGGCCAGGGCTGGGTTTCACACATAGCATGTTTCCGATGAAAACTATGATTTTTACCAAAATAGAAACTATGGTTCTAAATTAGTAAGTAATGTTTTAATGGCGGTTTGATGTCTAAATTATGCTTTTTAGTCTTACACTACTGTGTTAGACAATCCCTCCAAGTTTCGTCGCATTCCGGTTTGTGTAGCATAGGTTTTGGATCAAGATTCTATTTTTATTTTAAGATTTGCTCTTGGGCAGATTGCCTAGATCGACTGGAGCACTCAACCCAACAAATCAACCCGCAACAGCAGAATCTGTTTTCTTTGTCCGATTTGATTCGATTCATGCTTATTCTTTTAGGACTACTTCCTAATGATTGTGTGATGCTATTCTAGGGTTTATTTGCTAACTTTGGATTCATCCTCTTGTCCGTCCGGAATATCTTCAAATCTATTTAAGGTAAGGAAAGTTATTACCATATTAACATAGATTGCATAGATTTAGTTTCTAATTTGGGAACTACTTAGATTTGCTACTGTTATGTTAGTTTCTATTATGATATGAATGTTGCAAGTACATTAGGATCTTATTTCCTTATTTACTTTATGTATTGGATTATGTATGAATACTTATTCATGTATGTTTTCTTATTTATTTAATCTTGTCTTATTATACTCTTTCATATGATGAGATATCTGCCGTGGATGATATGACCGAATTATGATTGTGATTGCTTAGGTATGATTTGGGATTGGGGAATGTCCTTTTGACATTTCTGTCCTTGGACCTCATTGGGAGTAGTATGGGATATTTCCAATGTTGCCCTTTGACACTTTCCAAGATTATTGGATTTCATACCTAGGACTTGTCTAGCAGTGTTTGGCTAGGTTATACCCTTGTTATATCAGACCCGAATCGGAAGGGTATTGAGACCTAACGACCCGTGGTAGCAATGGGGATTCATGGGTGCTCAAGACCGGTGAGTTATATCCGTGAGGGGACATGAATCACATTGTGGGGACCATTTGTGGGTAGAGTTGCATATGGATAGACTTGGGCTCATGGGCATTCAAGACCGGTAACCAACCCGTGAGAGGACATGAGAGCTTCCTGTTTACTATATGTGGATGACCTATAGGGTTGATGAGTCCGTATTTGAGAGAGTCGGATACGCTGACTCTAGTGTGAAGGATACCGGAAAGGATCGCCAAGGGCGAGGAATGGACGTATCTGGATTTGAGTTGATATGACTAAGTAGAAGACTTGCATTGGGCTAGGCTTTACCTTGACATGCGCCAATACTTAGACCAAACGGTGATGTGAGAGAGAGGTGACTTAACCCCTAACCATGGATTGTCCAAGATGGATGAAGGACCCACTACCAACTAACGTTGTGTGATAAGACCTACCCAAAGAAGTATGGTGCTATGACTCAAAGCATGTCTGCCTATAGAGACCATACATAGAGTTAGACTCATACATGCATTGTTGTCTCATATCATATCACTTATTGCTTTGTTTGTGATACTATGTTATTTATGCTATTATGGAATAACTTGCCTTGCTGAATTTCTTTTGAAACTCACTTCTTTTGTACAATATCTTTTGTTAGACTATTCTACAGGTTTTGATGGCTATGAAGCGCAATATGAGGAAGCGCAAGATGAAAAAGCGTACCATACGCAAAGTGTTGGCGATTACGAAGATTATTGTGAGGATCCCTCGAGTGGTCTCTCTTATTACCAGGATTAGCCCTAATGTGGAGTGGGAGCGTCTGAGCATCATCGATGAAGTCTATGTTTTTGAGGACATCCTTTATAAAGTAAAAAAGACTTTAGATTAGTTAGATTATATCTTTCTTTCCTGTCTTTAGAATCGGTTGTAATCCCATTTGATTTTCGAACTACATTCCGTTGTACTCGTGGAGTGAGATTCCGCCTCACTCTACTTTTGATTTATATATCTATTGATATCTTTTCCGCACTCTGATGATTATTCCGTTACTTACTTCAATTCATTTGAATAATATTGTTAACATTGATTTAGTCTTGTTCTTGATTATATTGTTGTGAATGTGGGAGGATGATTTCACTAACTACTGGATCTTGTGGACTGTGGATCACACACTCAGGTATGCCAGATAGGGTACCGGCTGGGTGGATGTGACAGATTGGTATCAGAGCCCACAGTTCCAAGTGAAATCCTAACCACGGAAACAATGATAGAACATTCCTGAGTCATAAATCCAAAAGTGACTCAAGTATTCTTAGAAGTGAATATTAGAACACTTGAATTAGAAACTTAAAAGTGAAGAATAATATACTCTGAATAATACACAATAATTCTAATTTAACAACAGCATTTAGTACAACAAAAGAAAATGCATAATATACAATAAGATGGTGAAACAAAAGTGAACTTCATTAATTCTAGGAAAGTTCTACAACAAGTTACATTTGAGAAACATAAAAGAAAATCCTAGTACAATCTATCTAAGACTACTGTCTCTGCTCTCTCAGTGCTCTAACATCCTCTACAACCTGAGTCAACTGTGACTCCATTTTCTCTTGTCTCGCCTCTACCCTCCCTAACATGGAAGTCATAGAGCGCATCTATGCACACAGCTCCGCAGTCTCTGGAACTATTAGTGACGGGCCTCCGATCTCAAAGTGTTATGATGTGGGAATATCCTGATGACCATGATCTGCCTCACGCATCTCAATGTCATCTCCTGCCTGGTCATCTGTATCTAGACCCGCATCGTGATCACCATCATTTGGCTCATCATCATCCTCACCAGTCTCAAGACCATCCTCATCATCTGACCTCTCGGTCTGAGTATTCTGCATCTGCCGAATAGTCCTGGTCCCGATGGCATAGCCAAGCAATAGTCTCTGCATAGGTGTATCCTCCAGCCTCACACCGAAATGCCGGAAGATAAGTGTGAGTAAGTGACCAAAGCAAAGGTTCATTACGCCCGGTGATGTCACGACCTCTAGCATGACGTTCTGAATGATGAAGGAAAGATCAATCTCGAAACCCTGATATATGCGGTAAATCAGTAGAGCATCCATCATTGATACTCTCTCGTGATGCCCCGCCTTTGGGATGATATTGCGACCCACAATGTGACCGATGATTCTAGCCGAATCTGTCATTTGTGCACTAGTCCGTGGTGTGTAGCACCTATCATCTCTCCAAAGTGTGATGCAAACCTCATGCAGCTCATGTGGTAGTAGAAAAGCATCTATCTCTGCCCCAGTCAGTATCCATACACACTCATGAGGATAGTGTGGTACCCTGAAGATCTCTGCCAGTGTGCTAGTAGAAAATCGAATCCGTGTCTCTCGAACTCGACTCTCTAGGATCAACTCTAATGGACCTCGTCTCCGACCCTCCTCGACTGATGTAAGGTTGCTGTAGAACAACCTCACTAAATCCGGATAAACTGGAAGATCCTCAGTGAAAAGATGTGTCCACTCCATCGTATCGAATCTCTGACGGATCCGAAATGTGGTAAGCTGTCGTAGCCTGAGTAATCTGCCATACTCAATGCGGCACCGCTCAAAGAAGGCCTCATATAAGTACTCCACTCGGGTGTACTGAATAAGTCTCTGCGGTTAACTTTGTCTCTCGGCTCCAAAAGTGGAACCTGACCTCTAGCTCTGCCTCTCCTCCCACCCTGACGTCCACGTGAAGGCATGATGTCAATATAACTTTAAGAAGACAAGAAGAGAATTGACATTAGTAGAATTTCAAAATTTAGCATGAAGGGTATTTTCGTAATTTTTTGAAAATTTTGATTTTGGAAAAATTTCAGTTTGAGCATACTAGCATGTGCATGATACTTAGAATAGTGTGTTAGCATGTTTTATTGGAAAAAAACTTATCAATTTGATGGATTAAAGGTAAAAATTCAGCAAGCATAGAAAGGGGGAAAATTCTCAAATTAGGTCAAAATGCGATTTTTGAAGTTTGGAATTGGCTTAATCAATTTAGATACGCATGTTCTTCATATCATTGCAAGTATGTAGGAATTGATTTGAAGGCAAAACTCTTTGTGGTTTGAAAATGAGGGAAGATCTTCAAAAGAAGGTTTTTGGTTGAGAAATCGTTAGCAAGAAACCATGAAATCGATAGCAAGGGTTGTAAAGACATGGCATTGTATTAAGATCACCTAGAACACATTCCTATATGTTCCTAGACATATTTCCTAGCAATCCTAACAAGTAAATCATGATATTTGGAAGAATGCATTTCAGTTTTGAAGTTGTAAAGCAAGGAAAAGAGAAATCTTACCTTAGATGATGTTGCAAGAATGTTGAAGACTTGTTCTTGAAGTTAGATGGACTAGAATGACTCTTGAAGACCTTAGAGAACCTTGCCCTAGGGCTTTCCCATGAAACTTAGTGTTTTGAAGTGAGAATAAAATGAAAAATGTGATTTTTAAGGTGTTTTTCGCGCATTGTTTGCATGGGTCAACTGCTTGGGTCGGATTGAAGACTCGACCCAGCCACTCGACCCAAGGTGTAAAATTTTGGAAATTTGGCATAATTTTGGGATTTTGATATATAATTCTTGGGTGACTTTTCGATGATTAAAGTGATGATTTTTAGCCTTATTTGGATATGCTAAGTGTCACATCCACCCAGCCGGTACCCTATCTGGCATACCCGGGATGTGATCCACAGCCCCGAAGATCCATAGTTCAGAGACCACATCAGCCACATCGACAATAACACAATCATGAACAATCAATATTAAGCTACAATCAATAAAATAGAATTCAGGAATAAGATATCAAGGATAATCAGAGTGCGGAAATAAATATCAAATCAGATAAATTAAGAAGGCAGTGGGCGGAATCCACTCCTTCACCAAGCGGAAGTGAGGTCAAAATTTAGTTAAGTACAAGTCTCAAGTTATGAAGATAAGTTAAAGTTATTACAATTCTTCTAAGTTTAATTGTCACAAAAAGAAGGGGTAACTACTCATAAGTCTCCTCCACAATGGATATGTCCTCTTCAAAGGTGAGGACCATGGAGATCCAACATGACTCCTCCCATACAACTCCAGGGCTAACCCTGGTACGCTGGGTGATCTTCTTCGGTATGGTCACCGAAGTCTTCAATGTAGCTAGTCTCCGGAAAGTAGTATGAGGTATCCGAGTCTGCCTCAAGGAGGGTGCCATCAGAGTAATCACCTGTAGAATAGCCTAACAAAATATTGCAACAGAAAAGGAATGAGTTCAAAAGAACTCAGCAAGGAAGTTATTTACACATAAACCACAAGATAATCATAACATGATGCAGATGATATGAGGCATATAATGCAATATGATTTTATTCTAAGTATTCTGGTCATCTATGGTAGACATGCTTTAAGTCATAGCCCCATACTTCTTTAGGTAGTCTCAGTCACTCATCACCGGGGGATATTGGGTCCTGCATCCCTCTCGGACAAATCCATGGTTGGGGGTTTCGGTCACCACTCTCTCACATTACCATTTGGTCTAAGTATTGGCGCATGTCAAGGTATAGCCTAGCCCAATGCAAGTCATCTACTTAATCATATCATGTCAATTCCAGATACGTCCATTCCTCCCCTCTCGGGATCCTTTCCGGTATCCTTCACACTAGAGTCACGGATATTACTCACCTGACTCATCAACCCTATTGGTCATCCACAAACGGTAAACAAGAAGCTCTCACATCCCTCTCACGGGTCATTTCACCGGTCTTGAGTGCCCGTGAGCCCAAGTCTAGCCATTTGCAACCCTACTAATAAATGGCCCCTTTTGGGTAACCGTAATGCAATTTATGTCCTCTCACAGAGTGGATACCGGTCTTGAGTGCCCACAAATCCACACTACTACCATGGGTTGTTCTGTCTCAATGCCCTTCCGAATCGGGTCTGATATGATAGGGACATCCTAGCCATAAATCTAGACAAGTCCTATGTTTGTCATTCAATAACCCGGGAAGCGTCGATGGACACCTTCGGAGAACATCCCATACTTTTTCCTCCGATGTCCAAGGACAGAAGCACCAGTAGGGTACCCCTCAATCCCGAGTTATACTTAAGCAATCACATGCCGAAGTTCATCATATCAGTTCACAAGATACAACATCATAATAAACATTCAATTCATGACATTGACATAAGTCATCATATATTGAAATTGATAAACATAATAAGACATTGAAATAACATAATGTAAACACAAAGCTATTGTTGAAAGACATATGTAGCAAGTCTAACATGATAAGAATATGAATTAGAAACTATATTTACTAAGTTAGGGATACCAAGTCAAAATTCCATATCTTAGGTAATTATATCGATAACTATCCTTACCTTGAATCGGAGAAGAGAATGGTCCAAGATCACAAGCAAGTGGCCCAAATAGCCTTAAAGTCCTAAACAAGCATATATGAAAGGTTAGAGAAGAAATCAGAACAATCGGAGATCAAACGAATCAGAACTAGGCAATAGTTGCTGACAGCAACTCTATTGGTCGATACATTTGGTCGATAGTATCGACCAAATAAATTTTCGGACAGCAAGCTAGCTTTTTGGATTCTTGCCCAGATTTGGTCTTCCGGGTCTCGAATCAACACGAAACTTGGAGGATAGTCTAAGCACAACATGGGCACTAATTATCAAGAAATCATCATAATCCAATGGTCCATTTGGAAATCCCCAATTTGACATATCAAGGTTAAGAGTTGTAGATCATGGCATTGGCTACATCTTAATGCAAATTGGGGAAAAACATGGGGAATTAGGTAGGGAATCATTTAGAAGTAACATTGAACTCATATGCAAGGTATAGATTAGGTTAATCATAAGCTTCATCTCAGTTTTGGTAAATAAAGCAAGTTGGTAAGCAATAAATCATGGAAATGTGTAGTCAATGATCATGAGGTGAATCAATCATAGTCATATCGGTGAAAACATCATTGTGTGGGGTTTAGAAGGTTCATGGCAAGGTGTATGCAAGGTTGCAGCACCTTGGCCATGGTCCCAACAGTAAAATAGAGGAAAGATGAGTGAGAAAGTGATTAGGAGAGAGAGAGAGTCATACCTAAAGTGGACAAGAAAGTAGGAATGAGTGGTTGGCAATGATTGATGAAGAAGATGCTTCACCACTACCAAGGAGGAGTTCTTGAGAGGCTCTCCCATGTTCCCAAATGTTAACAACGCGAGAATAGGGCTCTAGTCTCGAGGAATAAATAAATAGAAAAGAATATTCCAAGAATCTTTAAATCTGGGTTCAGCAAACCTGTTGGTCGATACATTTGGTCGATAGTATCGACCAAAACATGTTTCTGCAGAATTTTACAGAATAGTTTAGCAACTTTAGGTGCAGACTTGGAGGGCTATACAAGGTCAAATTGCATGGGGTTTTCTCCTACAGTTCGCTCAAGAGGTCTAGTTTTAGGAAGTACCTTCGGATTATGTACAGGAGTCCGTTTGATATTTCAACTGTCTCACTCTTCATCAGTGCGCAGATTCTAACTTAACACTGATAATGTGCTCAAGAAAGGAGCAGCATCGTCAATGTCCATAAACTGGAATTCCGACATTACATCATCAACCAGTAGGGCCCATAAGTCCCTTCTACCACCACTTCGGGTCTTTGGACCTACAAACACAACAATGACCGGTCGGGTCAAGGTTAGGTAAAAGCTGGATTTTACACTAAGACTAAGATTAAGTGGTTATTGATGGTATATTGGAAATTATCGGTGTTTTTGACTTACTTTGATTTTTGAAGAATGGTTGTGCTAAGGAATCCCAATATTGGTTCTAATAGTACTGGAAATGAGGAAGAAGTACTTCATGGAGATACTCCTAATGGTAGCACTGGTCAGCACACTAATGTGAATGGTGATAATACGACCGGTATACCTAATGCTCCGGAAGTGAACAGTTTTCGTGATATTGCCAACATCATGGGCAACATCATGCAGCAGCATTCGAATTAGTTCAACCAGATGATGATGGGTTTCATGACTCTTCATACTAAGACTCGTACTGGTGTGAATGGAACTCCTCATACCGCAGTCCCTAATGCGGAAAGGTTAGCTGGAACTCCTCATACTCGTTTGATGGAAAGTTTTCTGAAGATGCAAGTGCCTTCTTTCACTGGTGTTACTAAGGACACTTTGTTTCCTAACAAGTGGCTGAGGGAATTAGAGAAAGCATTCTGTCACTTGCAGTGTTCTGAAGCACGAAGATCTTGTTTGCCGAACAAAAGCTTCAAAGAAGAAGCAGATGCTTGGTGGACCTCCACTCGTCCTATTTTGGAAACCTTGCATGTTGGTGGATTAACCTGGGAAATTTTCAAGGATGCATTTTGTAAGAACTATTTCCCTGAAGTAGTGACTGACGCTAAGGAAGTTGAGTTCATGGCCCTTACTCAAGGACCTTTGTCTGTATTGGAATATCAACAGAAGTTTGAGGAATTATTTTACTTTGCCCTTGATTCTGTAAGACTTGATCGTGCCAAGGCAAAGAAGTTTTTCAAGGGATTGCATCCTGCAATCAAGGCTTATCTGACTGTGATTTCAATTGAGAGCTACGCTCAGGTAGTTCAAGTTTCGAAGAAGATTGAAGAAACTGAGAAGGAAAGTGCACGTGTGCAAATGACGTGGCAGCCAAGGAACAATGGTTTGGTTGACCGTTCGGAAAGAAGATTCATTAGGCCTACTCCGTATCCTACTCCTAGTTTTCAGCCTAGAAGTGTGAGCCAAAATTCTAGTTTTGCACCAGCTGGACAGCAGCGTCAATTCAATGGGAACAGGCCAATTGCGAATGTTCCAAGTGCTAAGCCAGTGAGTGTGAACCCTCGACCTATGGGTCCGAAGCCTCTAGTAGTAGTACCTCAGTTGGACCGCCGGTTTGTTTCTTTTGTAAGCAGCCCGGTCATTTTGCTCGTACTTGTCCCAAGAAGCCTAATCAGCCCTATGCTCCTTTAGCGAAGAGTGTATCTGTCTCGTGCTCGGAAAAGTGTTTAGTATATCTGGTACTGAACAAGATGCAAGTCATGAAGTTGTGACAGGTACTTTGTTAATCACTTCTATTCCTGCATTTGTATTGTTTGATACGGGTGCACCTCATTCGTTCATTTCGTCTGCATTCATTAGGAAGACTGACTTGTTACCTAAGAATCTGTCTAGTTGTTTAATGATTAGTACTCCTACTAGATTAGTTGTGAAACTGGATAAAGTGATAGAAGATTGTCCCATTTTGATTTGTGAGAAGAAATTGAAAGCCGATTTAGTGATTCTTGACATGAAAGATTTTGATGTGATTCTTGGAATTGATTGGTTGACAGCCCATAAGGCTGTAATTGTTTGTTCTTCGAGGAAAATTCAATTTCAGATTAGTAGTAATTCAGCCTTTGAGTTTCAAGGTGATAAAGGAAGAGTTAGTAAGAAGACTTTGTGCCTTTGATGCAAGTTTGTGCATTAGTGGAAAGTGCTACAGCTGAGAATGAAGTCAAGGAAGTGAAGAAGAAACTTGAAGAAGTTGAAGTTGTTTGTGATTTCAAGGATGTCTTTCCGGATGATTTATCAGGATTACCTCCGGATAGAGAGTTGGAATTTTCGATTGAATTAATTCCAGGACCACTCTGGTATCTAAAGCTCCATATAGAATGGCGCCTACCAAGTTGAAAGAACTACAAGACCAGCTGAATGAACTATTAGATAAAGGTTATATACAGCCTAGTGTATCGCCTTGGGGAGCCCTGGTTTTGTTCGTTAAGAAGAAGGATGGTAGTATGCGTATGTGCATTGATTACCGTGAGTTGAACAAATTGACCAGTAAGGATAGGTATCTGTTGCCTCAGATTGATGATCTTTTCGATCAGTTAAGAGGTGCAGCAGTGTTCTCGAAGATAGATTTGAGATCCGGATATCATCAGTTGAAGGTGAAAGCTAGTGACATTTGTAAGACAGCTTTTAGGACAAGATATGGTCATTTTGAGTTTAGAGTTATGCCTTTCGGTTTTGACTAATGCTCCTGCTGTGTTTATGAACTTGATGAATCGAGTATTTCATGATGTGTTAGATAAGTTCGTTATTGTCTTTATCGATGACATTTTGATTTACTCAAAGAGCAAAGAAGAGCATCGGAAGCATCTTGGTATTACTTTGCAAAGACTAAGAGAGAAGAAGTTGTATGCCAAGTTTAGTAAGTACTTCTGGCTTCCAAGAGTGGTATTTCTTGGTCATGTTGTTTCAGTCGAAGGTATTCGTGTCGATCTCGACAAGGTTAAGACAGTTGCCGAGTGGGAAAGACCGAAGACGGTGTCTGAAATAAGAAGTTTCTTAGGTTTGGCTGGTTATTATAGGAGATTTATTGAAAACTTTTCTAAGTTGGCTGCTCCTATGACTAAGCTAACTAGGAAAGAAGAGAAGTTTGTTTGGTCTGATGCATGTGAGAAGAATTTTCAAGAATTGAAGGATAGATTGACAAGTGCCCCGATTTTGACAATACCCGATAATTCCGGTGGTCTGACAGTCTATATTGATGCGTCTATGATTGGTTTGGGTTGTGTTCTAATGCAACATAGGAAGGTGATAGCTTATGCTTCAAGGTATTTGAGCGGAATTATCCCACTCATGATTTGGAACTTGCAACCGTTGTTTTTTCCCTAAAGATTTGGAGACATTACTTGTACGGTGAGAAGATTGCGATTTTCACAGATCACAAGAGCTTAAAGTATTTCTTTACCTAGAAGGAGTTAAATATGAGACAAAGAAGATGGTTGGAGTTAATCTCTGATTATGATTGCGATATCCAGTATCATCCTGGTAAAGCAAATGTTGTTGCGGACGCTCTTAGTAGGAAAAGTAACAAAAAGGATCTAGATTTGAATGCTTTGAGCAAGTCGTTGTTGAAGTCAATCTCAGATTTTGAAATGGAAGTTGTTTCGCAAGGTTCAGATTTTGTGCTTTCAGCCATGACAGCAAGATCCACCGTTAGGGATTGAATTGTTGCCTTGCAAGATTCGGATCCGGAATTGAAAGAGAAGATAGAGAAGATTTCTTTAAATTCTGATTTGGACCCTGATTTTAGTATATCTATGGATGGTGCCTTATTGTTTAGAGGAAGACTTTGTGTGCTTGCAGTTGAAGAAGTTAAGAAGGAAATCTTGAAGGAAACACACCAGTCGATCTTTACTGTACATCCAGGAGGTACAAAGATGTATAAGGATTTGAAAGAACATTTTTGGTGGATTGGATTGAAGGCTGATGTAGAAGATTTTGTAGCTAAGTGCGAGACTTGTCAACGTGTTAAAGTTGTTCGACAACCTCCGTCTGGATTATTGCAGCCCCTACCCTTACCTGGTTGGAAATGGGAGAACATTACTATGGACTTCGTGACTAGTTTGCCTCGAACGAGTAGAGGTAATGATACTGTGTGGGTAATTGTTGATAGATTGACCAAATCAGCCTATTTTATTCCTATGAAGATCACTCACCCTATGGATAAGTTAGCCAGGCTTTATGTGGACAATGTTGTTCATCTACATGGAGTGCTTGTGAGTATTGTGTCTAATCGTGACCCTAGATTTACTTCTAGATTTTGGAATAGTTTGCAGAAAGCTTTGGGAACCCAGTTGAATTTGAGTACTGCTCACCACCCTCAATCTAATGGACAATCTGAGCGGACAATTCAGATTTTGGAAGATATGCTTAGATCGTGTGTTGTTGATATGAGTGGTAATTGGGATGAATATTTAGCTTTGGTTGAGTTTGCCTATAACAATAGTTATCAGTCTACAATAGGCATGGCTCCATTTAAAGCTTTGTATGGAAACACTTGTAGAACACCTCTGTATTGGACCGAAACTGGAGAAAGGAAAGTATTAGGACCAGAAATGATTGAAGCTACCAGTGCGATGGTAGATATGATAAGAGAAAGGATTAAGATTGCTCAGTCAAGACAAAAATCTTATGCTAATAGAAGAAGGTAAGATTTGGAATTTCAAGTTGGTGAGAACGTTTTTCTAAAGGTATCGCCTATGAAGTTAAAGGAAAGCTTAGTCCTCGTTATATTGGACCTTATGAGATTCTTGAAAGGATTGGATCAGTTGCTTACCGTTTGGTTTTGCCTCCGTCACTCGCTGAGACTCATAATGTATTTCATGTTTCAATGCTTCGGAAGTATGTTGAGAACCCAAATCACATACTACAACAAGAACCTAAAGGACTTTGTGCTGATTTATCTTATAAGGAAGAACGGGTTAAAATCTTGGATAGAAAGGACAAGCAGTTAAGGAATCGAACTATCCCTTTGGTGAAGATTCAGTGGAAGAACCATACCCCTGAAGAAGTCTCTTGGGAGAAGGAAGAAGACATGAAGGAGAAGTTTCCTCATCTTTTTGGAAGTTCAGGTATACTTTAAATTTCGAGGACGAAATTTCTTTTAAGGAGGGGGGAATGTGAAACCCGGCCCTAACCTTAACCCGGATACTCTTTGATTGTAGGTTCGAAGACCCGAAGTAGAAGTGAAAGTCAACTACGGGCCATATTGGTAGAAGATATAATGTTCTACTCCGAACCTATGGAGATTGAAGATGATGCCTCATACTTGAAGACAGTGTTGGATATAGAGAAGAGACTGCACCTTGATGAATAGAAGATTAGTTGATGACCTTAGAGCTTGGTGGGATATGATTTACAGCCATTTTTCCATACTAGGTATGTTATAGAATATGTGTTTAAAGTTTCGTTTGATTCCAAGTAGTGGAAGACCCTCAAATCCCTATTTTTGGCCTTGCTGTCAGCCTGGGTCAAGTGCTTGGGTCGACTGGCCAATGCTACCCAGCCAATCGACCCAGAGTTCCTGAACTCGAACAGAATCTTCTGTTTTGAGAATCTTGCTATATATATCCCATGACTTCGTGATTTTAGTATCCCTAGCCTCCATAACACTTAGAGAACGAAGGGAAACCATCTCCAAGCCTCCAAGAGTGAAGAAGAAGACCTAATCTTGCAATCTTGCAAACTCTTTCTCTTGTTCTTCAATTAAAGGTTAGGAATCTATTTTTATGTTAATGATTTATTCTTTCTATGATCACTCTCATCTCTGAACTGAGATTATGATGAAGATGCTGCAACCATGCAGTCATATCTTTACAATCTCTTTTCATTCTCTTGTACTATGATCATCTTATTCATTCTTGACATGATTCTTATGATTTCTTCTTAAACTATGATAATATTTCCTATTTTGATTCATTCTAGCATTATAGATGCTTCTATATGATTATTCATACCTCTGATCTACTGTCTTCTTGTACTAGAATGAGATCTAAACTTCTCTAGTTCATCTCTTTCATTCATAGCATGTTTCCGATGAAAACTATGATTTTTACCAAAATAGAAACTATGGTTCTAAATTAGTAAGTAATGTTTTAATGGTGGTTTGATGTCTAAATTATGCTTTTTAGTCTTATATTACTGTGTTAGACAATCCCTCCAAGTTTCGTCGCATTCCAGCTTGTGTAGCATAGGTTTCGGATCAAGATTCTATTTTTATTTTCAGATTTGCTCTTGGGCAGATTGCCTAGGTCGACTGGAGCACTCAACCCAACCAATCAACCCGCAACAGCAGAATTTGTTTTCTTCGTCCGATTTGATTCGATTCATGCTTACTCTTTAAGGACTACTTCCTAATGATTGTGTGATGCTATTCTAGGGTTTATTTGCTAACTTTGGATTCATCCTCTTGTCCGTCCGGAATATTCTCAGATCTATTTAAGGTAAGGAAAGTTGTTACCATATTAACATAGATTTGCATAGATTTAGTTTCTAATTTGGGAACTACTTAGATTTGCTACTGTTATGTTAGTTTCTATTATGATATGAATGCTGCAAGTACATTAGGATCTTATTTCCTTATTTACTTTATGTATTGGATTATGTATGAATACTTATTCATGTATGTTTTCTTATTTATTTAATATTGTCTTATTATACTCTTTCATATGATGAGATATCTGCCGTGGATGATATGACTGAATTATGATTGTGATTGCTTAGGTATGATTTGGGATTGGGGAATGTCCTTTTGACATTTCTATCCTTGGACCTCATTGGGAGTAGTATGGGATATTTCCAATGTTGCCCTTTGACACTTTCCCAAGTTATTGGATTTCATACCTAGGACTTGTCTAGCAGTGTTTGGCTAGGTTATACCCTTGTTATATCAGACCCGAATCGGAAGGGTATTGAGACCTAACGACCCGTGGTAGCAATGGGGATTCATGGGTGCTCAAGACCGGTGAGTTATATCCGTGAGGGGACATGAATCACATTGTGGGGACCATTTGTGGGTAGAGTTGCATATGGATAGACTTGGGCTCATGGGCATTCAAGACCGGTAACCAACCCGTGAGAGGACATGAGAGCTTCCTGTTTACTATATGTGGATGACCTATAGGGTTGATGAGTCCGTATTTGAGAGAGTCGGATACGCTGACTCTAGTGTGAAGGATACCGAAAAGGATCGCCAGGGGCAAGGAATGGACGTATTTGGATCTGAGTTGATATGACTAAGTAGAAGACTTGCATTGGGCTAGGCTTTACCTTGACATGCGCCAATACTTAGACCAAACGGTGATGTGAGAGAGAGGTGACTTAAACCCCTAACCATGGATTGTCCAAGATGGATGAAAGACCCACTACCAACTGGCGTTGTGTGATAAGACCTACCCAAAGAAGTATGGTGCTATGACTTAAAGCATGTCTGCCTATACAGACCAGCATACATAGAGTTAGACTCATACATGCATTGTTGTCTCATATCATATCACTTATTGCTTTGTTTGTGATACTATGTTATTTATGCTATTATGGAATAACTTGCCTTGCTGAGTTTCTTTTGAAACTCACTCCTTTTGTACAATATCTTTTGTTAGACTATTCTACAGGTTTTGATGGCTATGAAGCGCAATATGAGGAAGCGCAGGATGAAGAAGCGTACCATACGCAAAGTGTTGGCAATTACGAAGATTACTGTGAGGATCCCTCGAGTGGCCTCTCTTATTACCAGGATTAGCCCTACTGTGGAATGGGAGCGTCTGAGCATCATCGATGAAGTCTATGTTTATGAGGACATCCTTTATAAAGTAGAAAAGACTCTAGATTAGTTAGATTATATATTTCTTTCCTATCTTTAGAATCGGTTGTAATCCCATTTGATTTCTGAACTACATTCCGCTGTATTCGTGGAGTGAGATTCCACCTCACTCTACTTTTGATTTATATATCTATTGATATCTTTTCCACATTCTGATAATTATTCCGTTACTTACATTGATTAATTTGAATCATATTGTTAACATTGATTTAGTCTTGTTCTTGATTATATTGTTGTGAATGTGGGAGGATGATTTCACTAACTACTGGATCTTGTGGACTGTGGATCACACACTCGTGTATGCCAGATAGGGTACTAGCTGGGTGGATGTGACAGGAAGTGTAAGGAAAAGCCTGGGTATTGTGGTCCAAGGTAAGAACTGTTTTTTGTAGGTAAGACCAGATTGGCCCCACCAAAGAGAGGATAATTTGCTAAAAATATCAAATCCAATAAGAAAATCCTTGCATGGAAGATGAGAACCTAATACGGTGTGGTGAAGGACAAGGGTTGGAAGAGCTTTATCTTAATGGGGTTCTTAGTGATGAGATTTACAGAAAAAGATTCCCCATTTGCTGCCAAGAGAGGTTGATGGCATGTCTTGCGTGAATCAGAAGGGAGGATATCAGGGGAGAGCATGGTAAAAGATGCACCCGATGTCAAAATATGCAATGACTTTGATTGGTCTGGTCCATGTTGTTTCTTGGATGGTCACAGGGGTAAAGGGAAGGATGAAAGAGGTAGATTTGCAGGATACTCTGGGTTGAGAAAGAAGGGAGGACAAATTTGATTCTGTTGAAGAGGTTACCTGATACATCATTCCTTCTTCTTCGCCATCAGAGTAGAAAATTATGAGTCTGAAAGATCTTCCGGGAGATCAATCATAAAGAGGGTTGTATCGTCTTCTTCATCACAGAGGCTATAAAGAGATTCAACATCGGCATCAATATCATCTAAAGAAGCAAAATTGAGGAGGAACTGATGAGCCATCTGGATGAGTTTTTCTTTCTTTTTCTTGAGGTCTTTTTTGGGGCAATGTTTTGCAAAATGACCTTTCTGTCCACATATATAACATATTTTGGAAGTCTTCCCACGAGATTTTTTCTTTCAAAGAAACTTCCAATGCTGCGGGATTTTTTCCCAGAGAATATATCTATCCTTCTTAGATCGATGCTTGTCAAACATAGAAGAATTTGTAATCACCTTTTTAAAATAAGACTTCTTCTTGGTAGGACACGTACAATTGGAGTCTTTGCACTTGATCTGAAGGTGAGAGGTATTGCATGAAGTTCCAAGCTTAACTTGTGTTTTCTCCCATTGCTGCAGGAATGTATGCTGTCAGCAGAGCTTATCCAGAGAAGATAAGATAGCTTGGTAGAGCTGGCCAACAGAACTAGAATTAATAGTTTGACCATTTGTTGCAAGATCTTTGAGGGCATCGGTACCAAGAGGTTCAGGAAATGAGTTAGAAAAGACTTGCTTTAGATTCCAATCGTCAAGTCCACAAAGGACAAAGAACTTTGATAGCATATGCTTGTAATGTTTCTGAAGGCCCTTCCTGTCCAAGGAACAACATTTCATCTTCAGGAAATCTTCTCTTTCTTGAACATTACGTTCAGTTAAGTCTCCAAGGAATTGGTTGTACAGAGCAAAGATAAATTGTGACAAAGGTAGCTGTGCCCATTGTAATTGTCTGTAAGCACCAAGACGAAGATACCATTCTCTCAAAGCACCAGTTGTATGAGTCAGAAATTTACAAATGGTTGTGCTGTCTAAAGAACCTTCATGTAATCGTTCAGCCATGAGCCAAGCATGAAACTCTTAAATCGAGAGGGCCATTCAGTAAAAGGATTATCATCCAAAGTGAAGAAGTGCTTTGGCTCATGATTTCCAAAGGAGTATAGGCAGGTGCGAAGGGTACTTGCGATGGCATCTGATCCTCTGGTATAGGGTCATCCACAATAGGGGCATCTAGGGTGGAACCATCTGGATTGGCAGAAAATAGGTGTTCCAAGATAGAATCTTCAGATGTTTTAGATTCCTTTTCAAAATCATGCTCAGATTCTGGGTTTGCAGAGAGAACCATCGATTTTGGGGTTTAAACTAGGGTTTGAAGAAATGAAGATAATACATTGGGATTAGCTTGGGGTTCAAGGGATCCACATGGGGGTGTAGGAGAGTTTGATGAGGGTTTTCTCTTTGCCAGGTTTTGTGGTTGTTCACAAACTTCCTGTCACATCCACCCACCCTGTACCCCATCTGGCATACCCGGGATGTGATCCACAGCCCCAAAATCCATAGTCCAGGGACCACATCACCCACATCGACGATAATACAATCATGAACAATTAATATCAAGCTAAACAATTGATAATAATAGAATTCGGAAATGAGATACCAAAGATAATCGGAGTGCGGAAATAAATATCTTATCAAGATAAAATTAAGAAGGCAATGGGCGGAATCCACTCCTTCAATCAAGCGGAAAGTGAGGTCAAATCTAATTAATTACAAATCCCAAATTATAAAGATAATTCAAAAGTTATTACACTTCCTCCAAGTTTAACAGACATAAAAGAAAGGGAAAGGGCATCTACGCATAAGTCTCCTCTACAATAAATAAGTTCTCTTCAAAAGTGAAGACCATAGAGATCCAACATGGCTGCTCCCAAACTATCCAAGGGCTAACCCTGATACGCCGAAGGATCTTCTTCGGTACCGTCACCAAAGTCTTCATGGTAGCTAGCCTCTGGATAGTATTATGGGGTATCCGGGTCCGCCTCGGGGAACATACCATCAGAATAATCACCTGTAGAGTAGTCTAACACAACATTGCAACAGAAAGGAATGAGTTCAAAAGAACTCAGCAAGGTACTTATCCCACAACATATAATCCACATGATAACCATAAAATGATGCAGATGATATGAGATATATGATGTAATATGATTCTAACTCTAAGTATGCTGGTCATCTATGGTAGACATGCTTTAAGCCGTAGCACCATACTTCTTTAGGTAGTCTCAGTCACTCATCACCGGGGGGGAGTTGGGTCATGCATCCCTCTCAGAAAAATCCATGGTTGGGGGTTTTGGTCACCACTCTCTCATATCATCATTTGGTCTAAGTATTAGCGCATATCAAGGTAAAGCCTAGCCCAATGCAAGTCATCTACTTAGTCATATCATGTCAGTTCCAGATACGTCCATTCCTCCCCTCTCCGGATCCTTTCCAGTATCCTTCACACTAGAGTCACGGATATTACTCACCGGACTCATCAACCCTATTGGTCATCAACAAATAGTAGACGGGAAGCTCTCACATCCCCTCACGGATCATTTCACCGGTCTTGAGTGCCCGTGAGCCCAAGTCTAGCCATTTGCAACCTACCAATAAATGGCCCCTTTCGGGTATCCGCAATGCAATTTATGTCCTCTCACGGAGTGGTTACCGGTCTTGAGCGCCCACAAATCAACACTACTACCACGGGTCGTTCGGTCTCAATGCCTTGTCAATTCGGGTCTGATATGATTGGGACATCCTAGCAAAACACCACTAGACAAGTCCTATGTATGTCATCCAATAACCCGGGAAAGAGTCGATGGACATCTTCGGAGAACATCCTATACTATTCCCTCCGATGTCCAAGGACAGAAGCACCAGTAGGGTACTCCTCAATCCCAAGTTATACTTAAGCAATCACATGCCCAAGTCCAGCATATCAATTCACAAGATACAACATCATAGTAAACATTCTATTCATAACATTGACATAATTCACCATATATTGAAATTGATAGACATAATAAGGCATTGTAATAAAACTAATGTAAACACAATGCTACTGTTATAAGACATATGTAGCAAGTCTAAAATGGTAAGAACATGAGATAGAGACTATGTTCACTATGTTAGGAATATCAAGTCAAAATCACACATCCTAAGTGATTGTAGCGATAAATATCCTTACCTTGAGTTGGAGAAGAAGATGGCCCAAGATAACAAGCAAGTGGCCCAATTAGTCTTAAAACCCTAAACAAACATATATGAAGAAGGGTTAGAGAAGAAATCAGAACAATCGGAGATCGAACGAATCAAAACTAGGCAAAAGTTGCTGACAGCAACTCTGTTGGTCGATACATTGGGTCGATGGTATCGACCAACAAGTATCGACCCAAAGAGTCTCGGACAACAAGCTGGATTTTTGGGTTTTGGCCCAAAATTGGTCTTCCGGGTCTCGAATCGATACGAAACTTGGGGAACAGTCTAAACACACTATAGAGACCTTAATTATCAAAGAATTAACATCATCCAATGGTCAAATTAGAAATCCCCAAATTGGAAATCATGGCAATCGTTATTACTTAATACAAATTGGGGGAAAACATTGTGGATTATGTAGGGAATAACTTAGGAGAAATATTGAAATCATATGCAAGGTATAGATTAGGTTAATCATAGGCTTCATCTCAGTTTTGGTAAATAAAGTAAGTTGGTAAGCAACAAATCATGGAAATGCATAGTTAATGGTCAAGAGGTAAGTAAATCATAGCAAGGTTGGGGAAAACATCAATGTATGAGGTATAGAAAACTCATGGCAAGGTGTTTGCAAGGTGGCAGCACCTTGGCCATGGTCCAAACAATAAAAATGAGAGTAAAGATGAGTGAGAAAGAGACTAGGAGAGAGAGTCATACCTTGAGAGTAGAGTAAATCATGGAAATGCATAGTTAATGGCCAAGAGGTAAGTAAATCATAGCAAGGTTGGGGAAAACATCAATGTATGAGGTATAGAAAACTCATGGCAAGGTGTTTGCAAGGTGGCAGCACCTTGGCCATGGTCCAAACAATAAAAATGAGAGTAAAGATGAGTGAGAAAGAGACTAGGAGAGAGAGTCATACCTTGAGAGTAGAGTAAGAGAGTGGAAGTGAGTGGTTGACAATGATTAGTGGGGAAGATGCTTCACCATTACCAAGGAGGAGTTCTTGGGAGTCTCATCCACGTTCTCAGGTGCCTCAATGATTAGAATAGGGTTCAAAACACGAGGATGGAATAAATAGAGTAGGGAATATTCCACAAAATCTTAATCCCGATTCAGTAACACTGTTGGTCGATGGTATCGACCAATAGTATCGACCAAAACATATTTCTGCAGAATTTTTCATAATAGTTCAGCAACTTTAGGTGTGGACTTGGAGGGCTATACAAGGTTAAATTGCATGGGGTTTTCTCCTATAGTTCACTCAAGAAGTCTAGTTTCGGGGAATACCTTTGGATTGTGCACAAGAGTCCGTTTGATATCTCAATTGTCTCACTCTTCATCAGTGCACAGATTCTAACTTAACACTGATAATGTGCTCAAGGAAGGAGCAACATCATCAATGTAATACCCCCCGTATTTCTAACCCGAGATCCGTATTCCAGGTTCGAGAACCTGAAGGTCTAGTCGGGTGAACTTGTGGAGTATCCGGATTGAAGCTCATGATCCATACCCAGGACCCATGGATCTGAATCCTTTATCTGAAGAGCCTGCCTTGGTTGAAGCTGAGAATTTCGGAAGTCATGTGTTGTTCAGAGATGTCCGGAATGAAGGTAAGATCTCCCCCATCTCTTATTTAGGGCTAGGTTGGCCTTGGGTATCAAGCCCCTAGTAAAAGCACCCTTGTATGGAAAATTACATGGGGGCGGTTACTAGTGGCGGTCGCTCAACCTAAGCGACCGGCCCAAGAGACCGCCCGGTCTATTTTCGGGGATTTTGCCCTATTTTGCCCCCAGACTTCTATATAAGGTAACCTCCATCTAATTAACGAATACTTTATTCGTGGTTGCTTATTTGGGAGTTTAGACGGCTGCGGGGAAGATCCGAAAGAGTCTCTGGAGTACTGACAGTGACTTGGAAGATCAGTTCTTTTCTTCTCTGGCTTTCTGGTGTGAGGTATTGAACTAACCCTTCGTTCTTTACTCTCTTTTCTCCGTTAGATTGGTTTTACCCTTTTTCCCTCATCTTTGTGATTACCCCTTGGATATTTTAACTCTCTTTTTAATTTACTTGAGATGGAATAACCGTAAACGGAACCCTGCTTCCGTGAGATGGTTAATCCAATCAAGGAGAGGGTTATGGGTAATCTATTGATGGTAATAGTTAATTTTCTCTCACCCTTTTGGCTTAGGGAGTGTTTAATTCGAGACTTAGGTCAAGATTACTCAAAATCCGGATTGAAACTGAGTAATCAGAAGCCTGAGTTTCGGATTGAAACTCACTGTTTTTGGGGCGGTCACTAGTGGCGGTCGCTTAACCTAAGCGACCGGCACAAGCGACCGGCTGGTAAACAGTGACCAATTGGATTTCGATTCTGATTCAAATTGATTCATGTAACTTATATATTCTAATAACCCTGTGTATAGGTGATTACTGTTTAAAAGAAAAGTCTACTAATAATTACTGGATTCCATTTTACGGACGTTTCAGTTATATGCAAGTAAGGACAATCTATCTTATCTATCTACATATACTTGAACATGTTAATCTGATAGTTGTTAGACTTAATTTCTATTGTTATATGCTGTTCTAGTTGTATTTATTTCTAATATACTATTGCTGTTTGCTTTGATTTCATAATTACCTGGTGAATTGTGAATGTTATATGATTATGGTAATTGGTTATGATAGTTGGGGTGTTCCTTTTGGGATATCTTGGCTGATGATATCAAAAGGCTGTGGAATGGGACACACGCCTGCTGATACCTTCAGCACTATCATGATTAATTGATGACATTGTTAGGATGAGTCTAGATTGCATGGCTAGGTACCCCACATGCTACTACTCTTTCGATAGGGGGATTGAAACCAAGTACCCGTGATGACAGTGATGTGACTTGGTGGTCCACTGTTAGTCATATAAATGGTAGGGTTGCATATGTTAGGGTTGGGCTCATGGATGTCCAAGGACCGGACCGGGTGTCGTGAGGAATCATGAGAGCATCCGCCCAATAATATGTGGATGACCATAGGGTTAAGGAGTAGAGTCCAACAGAGGTAGCCAGTCCGTGAGGATTCTTACTCCTAGGTTGCGAAGGATACTGAACCGAGTTGGTTGGTGCCATAGGGGATGTATCTTGACTTCATGTAGACATGTAACCATTATGACCTTGCATTGGATTAGAAACCCCGACATGTGCCAGTACTCATTACCAATGGTCGTGGTGAGAGAGTGTGGACTTAACCCCTAACCATGGTTTGAGAGCCAGGTGTGGACTTTCCCTTTTTCCTTGTATCCCTACAGAGGTAACCAGTCCTTGCCGGATCAGAGTGATGAGACTTACCCAGAGGAGGGCTGGTGTTTATCTTAAAGCATGCCAGCTATTAGAGACTTGCATAGTTAGAAATCATAGCATCATTCATGTTTTGCATTCATTCATATTACTATTGTATCATGGCATTTTTGGATGATGATGAGATATATGATTATTTCTTACTGAGTTCTTTAGAACTCATTCCTTTATTCTTTGTATGTTTTTAGCCTAAACAGAAGAAGGATTTATATCTGAAGATGGGCTGGTTTCCTATGAAGGAACCATCCCGTTTGAAGAAGATGTGGCACCGCCAGTGGGAGATGGAAATAGCATGTGCGGGAGTTCCTGCGGGTGCATGGAGTCCGCTTATCACACCAATTGATGGTCGAGGGCGAAAGGTGGTCAGGCAGTTCGCACAGAGGCTGGAGAAGAATTGGAGAACCCCTCACCTTATTAAACTGGAGTCTAAGTTCATTGACTTAGAAAAGCAAACTGGAAAGAAACTGATATAAATACTTTTGAATTATTCCTCTGCCCTCATTTTTGTTTTACCCTTTATTCTTTATTTATTTCCTTTGATATTGGAGTATTTTGGGCTCCTGTAAATCATTTAATTCAGTTATTGAATATTTCTTTGCTCATGATTATCTATATTTGTCTTAAATATTGTTGATAGACTAAAACCTTGGATCTTGTGACGGATCGCACCCACGGGTTGTCGGGCGGGTAACCGAGACCGACGGGTGGGGTGTGACAATCAATGTCCATAGAATGGAGTTCCAACACCACGTCATCAACTAGTAGGGTCCACAAGTCCCTTCTACCACCACTTCGGTTCTTCGGACCTACAAACACAACAATTTCCGGGTCGGGTCAAGTTTAGGTAAAAGCTGGATTTTACATTCTCCCCCACTTAAAAGAAATTTCGTCCTCGAAATTGAAAGCGTACCTGTGCTTTCAAAAAGATGAGGAAACTTCTCCTTCATTTCGTCTTCCTTCTCCCATGAAGCTTCTTCCGGGGTATGATTCTTCCACCGAATCTTCACCAAAGGGATGGTGCAATTCCGCAGCTGCTTGTCCTTTTTATCTAGGATTTCGGCTGGTCCTTCATCGTTAGAAAGATCGGCACTAAGTCCTTCGGGTGCTTGCTGTAGTATGTGTTATGAGTTCTCTATGTACTTCCGAAGCATTGAGATATGGAACACATTATGTCACATCCTCCCAGCCGGTACCCTATCTGGCATACCCGAGAGTGTGATCCACAGCCCGAAGATCAGGTATCGAGTAATCAACCTCCCACATAAACAATAACATAATCATGAACAATAATAATAAAAGTGCGGAAGATAAACCATAGATCCAATAAGGAAAGAATGAATCATATATAAATCAGAGTACTAGATATAATCAGAGTGTCAAAAACAGATATGTAAAGTGAGGCAAAATCCCACTCTACAACCAGCGGAAAAGTAGCTCTAAAAGAGAATAAACTAGACAAGATCTAATCCCAGTAGCAAGTACAATGGGTAACTAAATTGTTCTCCACTTTATAGACAACATCCTTATAAGTATAAATCTCATAAATGGCACAAGGACGCTTCCACTCAATGGTCGGACTAAGCATCGTACGGAGCATAACCACTCGCGGAATCTTCAGTGTAATTGTTGTAACTGCAATCACCTTCCTGGAGATATGCCTCTTCGCCTTGCGCTTCTTCATAGGGACCGTCATAATTCTCAGTACCTGCAGAATAGTCTAACAAACATTGTACAATAAAGGAATGAGTTTCAAAGAAACTCAGTAAGGCAGTTAATTCCATAATAAGATAAATGGCGGGATTTCGAGAACAAACATAAATGCAATATGATATGAGACAAGCAATGAATGAACGAATCTAACTCTATGTATGCTGGTCTCTATTGGCAGACATGCTTTAAGTCATAGCACCGTACTTCTGTAGGAAGGTCTCAATCACTCAGCATCAGTTGGTAATGGGTCCGGCATCCCTCGGGACATTCCATGGTTGGGGGTTAAGTCACCACTCTCTCACATCACCATTGGTCTAAGTACCGGCGCATGTCAGGGTTAAAACCTAGCCAAATGCAAGTCTTCTACTTAGTTACATCAAGTCAGATCCAGATACGTCCATTCCTCGTCCTTGACGATCCTTTCCGGTATCCTTCACACTAGAGTCCTCATAGTCCCTGACTACGGACTCATCAACCCTATTGATCATCCACATATGGTAAACGGGAAGCTCTCACGTCCTCTCACGGGTTGGTTACCGGTCTTAAGCGCCCGTGAGCCCAAGTCTAACCATATGCAACCCTACCAATAAATGGCCCCCACAATGTGATTCCTGTCCTCTCACCGGGTTGGTTACCGGTCTTGAGCGCCCATGAATCCCCATTGCTACCACGGGTCGTTCGGTCTCAATACCCCTCCGATTAGGGTCGACATAACGGACATCCTAGCCAAACACTACTAGACAATCCTAGATATGTCATCCAACAGTTTAGGAAGGTGTCCAGAGGGCATCTCCGGAAACATCCCATAATATTCCCGTAGTAGTCCAAGGACGGAGTGTCAAAAGGACACCTCTCCTTTCCAAACCATACTTAAGCATACACATGCATCAATTCATATCATCACATATATGGTAACTTCATATATGGAAAGAAATCAATAATTACAATCACTTTGTATAAAATTGGTAAGTAAATCATACATGAGTCAATTCAATATGATTAAGTAATGCTACTGATATCAAGACTATACCACAGTAGTATAACATCATAAGAATCTAATTAAAGAAATAACTTAACAAGATTCTAATATAGAAACTAAGATATGCAATTTATGTTGTTAAAGAAGTAACCATCCTTACCTTTTATAACTCATAAAGGAATCCTAAGAAATCAAGTAAGATCTTGGCAAACTTGAGAAGAAGGTCCTAAACAAGTGCATACCACATATTAGGAAAGATCCCTAACAGGAAAGATACCAAAACATCCAAAACAGACCAATTCGGAGTTCTGTACTCATTGGTCGAGTGGATTGGTCGTCGATGTCCAATCGACCAATTAGTCGACCAATGCGACGATAGCCTAAAAAAAACAGAGTTTTAAGATATGAAATCCGAATTTGGTGGTTCAAAAGGGTACTTATCAAGGGGTAAACTACATCAGTAGTATTCTAACATATAGGGGACCTCAAAACACTAATCCAATCAAGCCATCAAGATCCAAATTAGGAAACAAAAAGTTACCATAATTAGATCAACCATGGATCTTGAAGAATTCTAGATAGAAATCAAAGACAAGAACAATAAGAGGATGGTTCATTGCTTCAGGTAAAGATATCATGAAAAGCATACTTAGATCTTCGAGGAAATAGGCTTAAAAGCATAAATCTAAATAAGGAAACAAAACCTACCATATATGTAACTATCATGGTTCATGAAGAACACATAGTATGGTAGAAGAGAACAACTAGAGATTGATAGATCATGGATCATGAAAAGAAAACACAGCATTTGACTACTAACATGATCAATATAGAAGATCCAAGGAGATCAGAACTCAAATAAGAAGTTAAACAAAGATTAGATCATGGTTTGATCATGATTCCTTCAAAAGCTTGCAATGATCATGGTTAAGATCATTGTTCTAGCCATTAATCCTTAGGATGATCATGAGAGACAAGTCCCAGAGATGTTTGCAACAGAGAATGCAGCATCTCCTCTCTGTCTCAACTCAAAAAGGAAAGAAAATCAGAGATGGAGGAGAAGAAGAGAGTATAGACATACCTTTTGATGCAAAAGGAAGAGTTTCGACGAAGATCCGTCAAGAAAATCACCAAGGATGCAAGGGAGATGACTTGCAGAGGTCTTTGGTTCGTTCCAAAGAGTTTGGAGGCAGCAAATACGAAGTAGACTCGAGATTGGACTTAAATAGAGCAAGAAAAACCTAATTGCCAAAGACAGCACTCATTGGTCGAGTGGATTGGTCGACTGGTCCGATCGACCAATCAGTCGACCAATGCTGACAGCAATTCCAAAACAGGGAATTGAAGACCCAGATCAAATCCAATCCTAAAGGGGTTTTGCACATATGTCAAGTGAATTACCTAATAGGTAGAAATGCCTTCAAACCAAGATAGAGAGCACTCCAAGTCCATCAACTAATCCGATCTTCATCAAGATTCAGTTTCCATAAATAGAACTTCATCATCAACTCTCATGGATTCAAAGCCGGACACCAAGTCCTCCACTGGGATGGCCCAAAGCTGACTTCTTACTTTACTTCGGGTCACAGGACCTACAAATAACAAGGTTTCCGGGTCAAGGTTAGGGCTGGGTTTCACATTCTCCCCCCCTTAAAGAAATTTCGTCCTCGAAATTTAAAGCGTACCTGTGCTTCCAAAGAGGTAAGGAAACTTCTCCTTCATGTCTTCTTCCTTCTCCCAAGAAGCTTCTTCAGGGGTATGGTTCTTCCACCGAATCTTCACCAAAGGGATGGTGCGATTCCGTAGCTGCTTGTCCTTCCTATCCAAGATTTCGGCCGGTTCTTCATCGTAGGCCAAATCAGCACTAAGTCCTTCAGGTGCTTGCTGCAAAATGTGTTCCGGATTCTCTATGTATTTTCGGAGCATCGAAATATGAAACACATTGTGAACACCAGCAAGAGGCGGAGGTAATGCTAATCGATACGCAACAGGTCCAACCTTTTCCAAAATCTCGAAAGGTCCAATGAAACGAGGGCTAAGCTTTCCCTTAACATTGAATCTCATCACACCCTTCATTGGTGAAACCTTCAGAAAGACTTTCTCTCCAACTTGAAATTCCAAATCGGTCCTTCTCTTATCAGCATAAGATTTCTGTCTTGATTGGGCGAGACTTAATCCTTTCTCTTATCATATCTACCATAGCACTCGTAGCTTCAATCATTTCGGGACCTAAGACTTTTCTTTCACTGTCTCGGTCCAAGTACAAAGGTGTCCTACAAGTACTGCCATACAAAGCCTTGAATGGAGCCATGCCTATTGTTGCTTGATAACTGTTGTTATAGGCAAACTCAACCAAAGCTTGGTGTTCATCCCAATTTCCACCTATATCCACCACACAAGATCTGAGCATGTCTTCCAATGTCCGAATTGTCCACTCGGATTGTCCATCGGCCGTGGATGATGAGCTGTACTCAAGTTCAATTGGGTTCCCAAGGCCTTCTGCAAACTATTCCAAAACCTTGAGGTGAACCTAGGATCACGATAAGAAACAATACTCAATGGCACACCATGCAGACGAACCACATTATCCACGTAAAGCCTTGCTAGCTTATCCAGAGTATGAGTGATCTTCATAGGAATGAAGTGGGCTGATTTGGTCAACCTATCAACAATCACCCACACAGTGTCATTGTAAAACCCAGCCCTAACCTTGACCCAGAAACCTTGTTATTTGTAGGTCCAGTGACCCGAAGTAAAGTAAGAAGTCAGCTTTGGGCCATCCCAGTAGAGGACTTGGTGTCTGGCTTTGAATCCATGAAAGTTGATGATGAAGTTCTATTTATGGAAACTGAATCCTGGTGAAGATCTGATTAGTTGATGGACTTGGAGTGCTCTCTATCTTGGTTTGAAGGCATTTTTACCTACTAGGTAAGTCACTTGACTTGTGTGCAAAACCCCTTTAGGTTTGGATTTGATCTGGGCCTTCAATTCCCTGTTTTGGTCTTGCTGTCAGCATTGGTCGACCGATTGGTCGATGGGCCAGTCGACCAATCCACTCGACCAATGAGTGCTGTCTTTGGCAATTAGGTTGTTCTTGCTCTATTTAAGTCCAATCTCGAGTCCACTTCGTATTTGCTGCCTCCAAACTCTCTGGAACGAACGAAAGACCTCTGCAAGTCATCTCCCTTGCATCCTTGGTGTTTTCTTGACGGATCTTCGTCGAAACTCTTCTTTTTGCATCAAAAGGTATGTCTACTCTCTCTTCTTCTCCTCCATCTTTGTTTTTCTTTCCTTTTTGAGTTGAGACAGTAGAAGAGATGCTGCATTCTCTGTTGCAAACATCTCTAAACATGTTCTCATGATCATCCTAAGGATTTGAGGCTAGAACAATGATCTTAACCATGATCATTGCAAGCTTTTGAAGGAATCATGATCAAACCATGATCTAATCTTGTTAAACTTCTAATTTGAATTCTGATCTCTTTGGATCTTCTATGATTGATCATGTTAGTAGTTAATTATTGTGTTTTCCTTCCATGATCCATAATCTATCAATTTCTAGTTGTTCTCTTCTACCATACTATGTGTTCTTCATGAAGCATGGTAGTTACATATATGGTAGGTTTTATTTCCTTATTTAGATTTATGCTTCTAAGCCTTGTTCCTTGAAGATCTAAGTATGTTTTCATGATACCTTTACCTGAAGCAATGATCCATCCTCCTATTGTTCTTGTCTTTGATTTCTATTTCGAATTCATCAAGATCCATGGTTGATCTAATTATGGTAACTTTTTGTTTCCTAATTTGGATCTTGAAGTCTTGAATTGATTGGTGTTTTGAAGTCCCCTATATGTTAGAATACTACTGATGTAGTTTACCCCTTGATTAGTACCCTTTTGAACCACAAAATTCGGATTTCATATCTTAAAACTCTGTTTTTTTTAGGCTACTGTCTGCATTGGTCGACTGATTGGTCGACTGGACCAGTCGACCAATCCACTCGACCAATGAGTACAAGCAACTCCAGGAATTGGTCCGTGTTGGATGTTTTGGTATCTTTTCTGTTAGGGATCTTTCCTAATATGTTGTATATACTTGTTTAGGACCTCCTTCTCAAGTTTGCCAAGATCTTACTTGATTTCTTAGGATTCCTTTGCGAGTTATAAAAGGTAAGGATGGTTATTTCCTTAATTACATAGATATCATGAATCTAGTTTCTATATGTGAACATCATAGATATGATTCCTAAATTAGATTCTTACAATGATATACTACTGTTGCATAACTTTGATTACAGTAGCATTACTTATTCATATTAAATTGATTCATGTATGATTTACTTACCAATGTTATACAAGTGATTGTAATTATTGATTTCTTTCCATATATGAAGTTACCATATATGTGATGATATGAATTGATGCATGTGTATGCTTAAGTATGGTTTGGAAAGGAGAGGTGTCCTTTTGACACTTCTGTTCTTGGACTACTACGGGAATATTATGGGATGTTTCCGGAGATGCCCTCTGGACACCTTCCTAAACTGTTGGATGACATATCTAGGATTGTCTAGTAGTGTTTGGCTAGGATGTCCTGTTATGTCGGACCCTAATCGGAGGGGTATTGAGACCGAACGACCCGTGGTAGCAATGGGGATTCATGGGCGCTCAAGACCGGTAACCAACCCGTGAGAGGACAGGAATCACATTGTGGGGGCCATTTATTGGTAGGGTTGCATATGGTTAGACTTGGGCTCACGGGCGCTTAAGACCGGTAACCAACCCGTGAGAGGACGTGAGAGCTTCCCGTTTACCATATGTGGATGACCTATAGGGTTGATGAGTCCGTAGTCAGGGACTATGAGGACTCTAGTGTGAAGGATACCGGAAAGGATCGTCGAGGGACGAGGAATGGAAGTATCTGGATCCGACTTGATGTAACTAAGTAGAAGACTTGCATTTGGCTAGGTTTTACCCCCCGACATGCGCCGGTACTTATACCAAATGGTTGTGAGAGAGTGTGTTGACTTAACCCCCTACCATGGTTTGTCCTGAGGGATGAAGGACCCATTACCAATCGGCTGCTCAAGACCGGTGGAATGATCCGTGAGAGAATCCAAGATATCTTAAATGGTTGAGGATGTGAGTGGACTTTCCTAAAGAAGTACGGTGCTATGACTTAAAGCATGTCTGCCAATAGAGACCAGCATACATAGAGTTAGAGTCATTCATTCATTGCTTGTCTCATATCATATTGCATTTATGTTGGTTCTGGAATCCTGCCATTTATGTTATTATGGATTTTTAACTGCCTTACTGAGTTTCTTTGAAACTCATTTCTTTATTGTACAATGTTTGTTAGACTATCCTGCAGGTACTAAGTACTATGACGGTCCCTATAAAGAAGCGCAAGGCGAAGAGGCATATCTCCAGGAAGGTGATTGCGGTTACCACAATTACACTGAAGATCCCGCGAGTGGTTATGCTCCATACGATGCTTAGTCCGACCATTGAGTGGAAGCGTCCTTGTGCCATTTATGAGATTTACACTTATAAGGATGTTGTCTATAAAGTGGAGAACAATCTAGTTACCCAATGTACTAGCTACTGGGATTAGATTTTATTTAGTTATTTCTCTTTAAAGCTACTTTTCCGCTGGTTGTAAAGTGGGATATTTGCTTCACTTTACTTATCTGTTTGACACTCTGATTATATCTATTATTCTGATTCATTTATGATTTATTCTTTCTTTATTGGATCTATAGTTTATCTTTCGCACTTTTATTATGATTGTTCATGATTATGTTATTGTTTATGTGGGAGGTTGATCACTCGATACCTGATCTTTGGGCTGTGGATCACACTCTCGGGTATGCCAGATAGGGTACCGGCTGGGAGGGCGTGACAGTCATTGCCTTTACTTGTCCGAGGCAAGCTAGTCACAAAGTCCATAGAGATATCCTCCCACTTCCAACTAGGAATAGGAAGAGGTTGAAGTAATCCAGATGGGGGTTGTCGAACGGCTTTCACACGTTGGCAAGTCTCACACTTGGCAACAAAATCATCAACATCAGCCTTCAGACCAATCCACCAAAAATGTTCCTTCAAGTCCTTGTACATCTTGGTGCTTCCCGGGTGTATAGTAAAGACTGACTGGTGTGCTTCCTTCAATATTTCTTTCTTAACTTCTTCATTTGCAGGCACACACAGTCTTCCTCTAAACAATAAAGCACCATCCATGGATATACCAAAGTCGGGGTCCGACTCAGGATTCGAAGAAATCTTCTCAACTTTTATCAAAAGCTCTTGATCAGAACTCTGTAGAGCAACAATCTTATCTCTAAGACCAAATCTTGCCGTCATGGCAGAAAGAATAAAATCAGAATTCTCAGGGACGATTTCCAAATCAAAACTCTCAATAGAAGACCACAATGGTAAACTCAAAGCATTCAAATCCAAAGTATTCTTCTGGTTCTTCCTACTAAGAGCATCGGCAACAACGTTTGCTTTCCCGGGGGTGATATCTGAATATCACAATCATAATCGGAGACTAGTTCCAACCATCTCCTTTGTCTCATGTTCAACCCCTTTTGGGTGAAAAAGTATTTCAAACTCTTATGATCCGTGAAAATGGCAATCTTCTCACCGCCTCGGGAAAGTAATTCATACAAAAAGCCTCTTTGAACAACTCCCAAGTTACAACTCCTGCATGCAAACCTTCCAAAACAGGCCGAGTGGAGATCCACCATGCATCAGCTTCTTGTTGCAACTTCTGTTCAGCAAACGAGAATCTTCGAGCTTCCGAGCATTGCGGATGTCGGAAAGCCTTCTCCAACTCACGAAGCCACTTGTTAGGAAACAAGGGGTCCTTGGTAACTCCAGTGAAAGTGGGTACATGCATCTTCAGAAAACTCTCCATCAGACGAGTATGAGGAGTTCCAGCTAAACCTCCCGCATTCAGGACTGCGGCATGAGGATTCACATTAGCACCAGCTCGAGTCTCATTATGCAGAGTCATGAAACCCACCAACATCTGGTTGAACTGAGCTGCTTGCTGCTGCATCATATTGCCCATAATATTGGCAATATCTCGGAAACTTCCAACATTCGGGGCACCGGGTATCTCATGGGTACCCTGATAAACATTAGGTGTCTCACCACCTCCATGAGGTATTTCACCACCTCCTTGACCACTGGATTCACCACGCCCACTTCTCAGAGTAACCATTCTGCAAAACTGAGAACATCAAAATACCGAATTTCCAATTTTCAACAAAAACCACAAGTCCAAATGATTTGAAAACTTAAATCATGCTCAAATATATCCATATAGTCATCAAACAATAATCCATAAGGCAAAAATCACATTTTCCAAAAATTCAACAGCAAAAGATGTCTCTGTGACCATTGGTCGAGTGATTGGTCGACGACCCAGTCGACCAATGAGTCGACCAATGCGGCGAGAATGCGAAAATTCGCATTATAAGCCTCATTTCCACATTCCAACTTCATTCTAACTTCTTCCAAAGGTGAGAGAGCTCTAGGGAAAGTCTCCAAAGGTTCTCACAAGTGTTCTTGAGGTGTTTTGGTGCTCCAACAACAACACAACAACACACAACCATCACAAACAAGGTAAATCTCTCATTCTTTCTTCCATCTTCATCTTCTCATGCTTGCATTTCAAACAAAACCATGCTTTGCTTGTATCCAATGCTAGAAATCATGCTTAGGAATGCTTAGAAACAAATTCCCTAGGTTTTAAACACAATGCCATGCATAGACAACAAGTTTTAACATATTGGTGTTCATCTCGCAACGTTTTCATACCGAAATCGTTATCTTTAGAAAAATTTTGTTTTCTCTCAAACCGCTTGAAATTTTCGCACGAGATCAAATGCTACATGCTCAAGATGATACTGTAGATAGGTCCATACAATTTGATTTAACCAATTTCAACTTTTCAAAAATCCAATTTTGACCTAAATTTCAAAATCCCCAAATTTCCTTCTTGCTGAATTTTTCGCTTTAATCCAAGTTTTCGATCGATTTTCATCAAACAAACCTCATAGACATGAAATTCCAAGTATTGCGCACATGCTAGTATGTTCAAATCAAATTTCCCCCAAATTTGAAATTTTCCGAAAAATTACGAAAATACCCTTTTGGCTCAAATCTTAAGGTAGCACTAACTGGAATTGTCTCTTGTCTCTTTCACAGATACAAACTATGCATAGGGGAGGGCGAGGACGAGGTAGAGGTCGTGGTCGCATTGTAGGTGCACTTAGGGGCGAGGGTCGGGTTCCTTCCGAGCCTAGACGGGAGGTTAGGAGACCGGACATGTTCGACACACCTCGGGCCGAGTTCTCGTACGAGGCCTACTTTAGTTACTTGCAATATCGAGATGGGACGTCTACTTCACTTATGCCAGCTCGAGTCTTTAGGATTCGGCGAGAGATTCGACACATTGCGGTGGACTCATCTCTTCACCGAGGATCTGCCGGTATACCGGAACTAGTGAGGTTGTTCTTCGGCAACCTTACCTACACGGAGGAGGCTCGAGGCCAAGGACATCCACTTAGACTTGTCCTCGGGAGGCGGGGGTCTTCCGGACTCGGATTCGCTTCTCCACTCGAGCACCGGGCTGAGATCTTGCGGGTTCCTTACTATCCACGGTGTGTGTGTGGATACCCGCAGAGAGCAGATCCGGACAGCCATCCGATGCCGTACGAGCTTCGCGAGATATGATCTACGCTATGGGATAGCCGTCGATGCTTCACTCCGTGGACCAGCGGACGGATGACGGATTCTGCACGGATTATCGGTCGCATAGTCGGCCGAAACATTATGCCGAAAGCCGGTCATCACCATCGGGTCACGGTGATGGAGGCCTTAGTCATCTACCGCATTTACATGGGCTTCGAGATCGATCTCTCCTACATCAATCGGCGAGGTCATGCTTGGACTTAGTTCTGCGGCCTAGCATGCGGAACCTTTGCTATGGGAGGCTACCGACCTTGATCTTCGGGCATTTCGGGGTGAGCTTCGAGGATACACCGGTGGACACCGGTTCACGGGGATACTCTATTGGGACTCGGACCATTCGTCGGATGAGGCTGCGGCGATCGAGAGATCTCCTGGTCCGGAGGGTGAGGATGATGAGGAGTCGAGAGGATGAGGATCGGGGGTCGGAGGATGGAGGAGAGGATATCGGTCCCGATAGTGATGATCGGCCGGAGATGATGCGAGATATGCACGAGGCTGAGCCGGTGCATCACGAGTTTCCTTCATCACACTTCGAGGCGGGTGGCCCTTCACATGCGGTTCCGGAGACTTCGGATCTTGGGGCACGAGATGAGATCGATGACTTCCATGCTAGAGAGGATGGAGGTCGACGGGAGCAGATGTATGAGAGGATGGAGTCACGACGGGATAGGATAGAGCATCGGGTGACTCGGCTAGCGGAGGAGTTCGAGCATTCGGGAGATCGAGAGAAGATCACCTAGATAGACTGTACCCTAGGATTTTCTTTTATGCATTTCAGATGTAATCGTTGTAAAAACTTTTGAAATTAATGAAGTTCATATTGTTTCACTTAATTATTGTATATTATTCACCTTTCTTTTCTTTGCATTAGTGACATTTGTTTAAGTATAATTATGGTATGTTATTCAGAAATGTTCTGTTATGCTTCATAGGTTAAGTTTCTAATCCAAGTGTTCTATTATTCACTTCTAAGAGTAGAAGAGTCATTTCAAATCAATGACTCAGGAATGTTCAGTTATTGTCTTTTGTGGTTAGGATTTCCTCGAACCTTGGGCTCTGATACCAATCTGTCACATCCTCCAAGCCGGTACCCTATCTGGCATACCCGAGAGTGTGATCCACAGCCCGAAGATCAGGTATCGAGTAATCAACCTCCCACATAAACAATAACATAATCATGAACAATAATAATAAAAGTGCGGAAGATAAACCATAGATCCAATAAGGAAAGAATGAATCATATATAAATCAGAGTACTAGATATAATCAGAGTGTCAAAAATAGATATGTAAAGTGAGGCAAAATCCCACTCTACAACCAGCGGAAAAGTAGCTCTAAAAGAGAATAAACTAGACAAGATCTAATCCCAGTAGCAAGTACAATGGGTAACTAAATTGTTCTCCACTTTATAGACAACATCCATATAAGTATAAATCTCATAAATGGCACAAGGACGCTTCCACTCAATGGTCGGACTAAGCATCGTACGGAGCATAACCACTCGCGGAATCTTCGATGTAATTGTTGTAACCGCAATCACCTTCCCTGGAGATATGCCTCTTCGCCTTGCGCTTCTTCATAGGGACCGTCATAATACTCGGTACTGCAGAATAGTCTAACAAACATTGTACAATAAAGGAATGAGTTTCAAAGAAACTCGGTAAAGGCGATTAATTCCATAATAACATAAATGGCGGGATTTGGGAACAAACATAAATGCAATATGATATGAGACAAGCAATGAATGAACGAATCTAACTCTATGTATGCTGGTCTCTATTGGCAGACATGCTTTAAGTCATAGCACCGTACTTCTGTAGGAAGGTCTCAATCACTCAGCATCAGTTGGTAATGGGTCCGGCATCCCTCGGGACATTCCATGGTTGGGGGTTAAGTCACCACTCTCTCACATCACCATTGGTCTAAGTACCGGCGCATGTCAGGGTTAAAACCTAGCCAAATGCAAGTCTTCTACTTAGTTACATCAAGTCAGATCCAGATACGTCCATTCCTCGTCCTTGACGATCCTTTCCGGTATCCTTCACACTAGAGTCCTCATAGTCCCTGACTACGGACTCATCAACCCTATTGATCATCCACATATGGTAAACGGGAAGCTCTCACGTCCTCTCACGGGTTGGTTACCGGTCTTAAGCGCCCGTGAGCCCAAGTCTAACCATATGCAACCCTACCAATAAATGGCCCCCACAATGTGATTCCTGTCCTCTCACGGGTTGGTTACCGGTCTTGAGCGCCCATGAATCCCCATTGCTACCACGGGTCGTTCGGTCTCAATACCCCTCCGATTAGGGTCGACATAACGAGGACATCCTAGCCAAACACTACTAGACAATCCTAGATATGTCATCCAACGGTTTAGGAAGGTGTCCGGAGGGCATCTCCGGGAAACATCCCATAATATTCCCGTAGTAGTCCAAGGACGAAGTGTCAAAAGGACACCTCTCCTTTCCAAACCATACTTAAGCATACACATGCATCAATTCATATCATCACATATATGGTAACTTCATATATGGAAAGAAATCAATAATTACAATCACTTTGTATAAAATTGGTAAGTAAATCATACATGAGTCAATTCAATATGATTAAGTAATGCTACTGATATCAAGACAGTACCACAGTAGTATAACATCATAAGAATCTAATTAAAGAAATAACTTAACAAGATTCTAATATAGAAACTAAGATATGCAATTTATGTTGTTAAAGAAGTAACCATCCTTACCTTTTATAACTCGCAAAGGAATCCTAAGAAATCAAGTAAGATCTTGGCAAACTTGAGAAGAAGGTCCTAAACAAGTGCATACCACATATTAGGAAAGATCCCTAACAGGAAAGATACCAAAACATCCAAAACAGACCAATTCTGGAGTTGCTGTACTCATTGGTCGAGTGGATTGGTCGACTGGTCCAGTCGACCAATTAGTCGACCAATGCAGACAGTAGCCAAGAAAAACAGAGTTTTAAGATATGAAATCCGAATTTGGTGGTTCAAAAGGGTACTTATCAAGGGGTAAGCTACATCAGTAGTATTCTAACATATAGGGGACCTCAAAACACTAATCCAATCAAGCCATCAAGATCCAAATTAGGAAACAAAAAGTTACCATAATTAGATCAACCATGGATCTTGAAGAATTCTAGATAGAAATCAAAGACAAGAACAATAGGAGGATGGTTCATTGCTTCAGGTAAAGATATCATGAAAAGCATACTTAGATCTTCGAGGAAATAGGCTTAAAAGCATAAATCTAAATAAGGAAACAAAACCTACCATATATGTAACTATCATGATTCATGAAGAACACATAGTATGGTAGAAGAGAACAACTAGAGATTGATAGATCATGGATCATGAAAAGAAAACACAGCATTTGACTACTAACATGATCAATATAGAAGATCCAAGGAGATCAGAACTCAAATAAGAAGTTAAACAAAGATTAGATCATGGTTTGATCATGATTCCTTCAAAAGCTTGCAATGATCATGGTTAAGATCATTGTTCTAGCCATTAATCCTTAGGATGATCATGAGAGACAAGTCCAGAGATGTTTGCAACAGAGAATGCAGCATCTCCTCTACTGTCTCAACTCAAAAAGGAAAGAAAATCAGAGATGGAGGAGAAGAAGAGAGTATAGACATACCTTTTGATGCAAAAGGAAGAGTTTCGACGAAGATCCGTCAAGAAAATCACCAAGGATGCAAGGGAGATGACTTGCAGAGGTCTTTGGTTCGTTCCAAAGAGTTTGGAGGCAGCAAATACGAAGTAGACTCGAGATTGGACTTAAATAGAGCAAGAAAAACCTAATTGCCAAAGACAGCACTCATTGGTCGAGTGGATTGGTCGACTGGTCCAGTCGACCAATCAGTCGACCAATGCTGACAGCAATTCCAAAACAGGGAATTGAAGACCCAGATCAAATCCAATCCTAAAGGGGTTTTGCACATATGTCAAGTGACTTACCTAATAGGTAGAAATGCCTTCAAACCAAGATAGAGAGCACTCCAAGTCCATCAACTAATCCGATCTTCATCAAGATTCAGTTTCCATAAATAGAACTTCATCATCAACTCTCATGGATTCAAAGCCAGACACCAAGTCCTCCACTGGGATGGCCCAAAGCTGACTTCTTACTTTACTTCGGGTCACAGGACCTACAAATAACAAGGTTTCCGGGTCAAGGTTAGGGTTGGGTTTCACACATTATGAACTCCAGCAAGAGATGGGGGCAAGGCCAAGTGATAAGCAACAGGTCCAACCTTTTCCAAGATCTCATAAGGTCCAATGAAGCGAGGGCTAAGCTTTCCTTTCACATTGAATCTCGTCACCCCTTTCATAGGTGACACTTTAAGGAAAACTTTCTCTCCAATTGGAAACTCCAAATCGGTCCTTCTCTTGTCAGCATAAGATTTCTGTCTTGACTGTGCAGACTTAATCCTTTCTCTAATCATGTCGACCATCGCACTTGTAACTTCAATCATTTCTGGACCTAAGACTTTTCTTTCACCCGTCTCAGTCCAATACAAAGGTGTCCTACAAGTGTTTCCTTACAAAGCTTTAAATGGAGCCATGCCTATTGTTGATTGATAATTGTTATTATAGGCAAACTCAACTAAAGCTAGGTGTTCGTCCCAATTTCCACCCATATCCACAATACAAGATCTAAGCATATCTTCCAAGATTTGAATTGTCCGCTCAGACTGGTCCATCGACTGTGGATGATGAGCTGTACTCAGATTCAACTGGGTTCCCAAAGCCTTTTGCAGCCCATTCCAAAATCTAGAAGTTAACCTGGGATCACGATCATAGACAATGCTCACAGGCACTCCATGCAGACGAACCACATTGTCCGCATAAAGTCTAGCTAGCTTGTCCAAAGTGTAAGTGATCTTCATAGGAATGAAATGGGCTGATTTAGTCAACCTATCAACAATCACCCACACAGTGTCATTTCCCTTGCTTGTCCGCGGCAAGCTAGTCACGAAGTCCATGGAGATATCTTCCCACTTCCAGCTAGGAATAAGAAGGGGCTGAAGCAATCCAGATGGAGGCTGTCAAACGGTTTTAACACACTGACAAGTCTCACACTTGGCAACAAAGTCTTCAACATCCGCTTTCAAACCATTCCACCAAAAATGTTCCCTTAAGTCTTTATACATTTTAGTACATCCAGGGTCAATTGTAAAGATCGACTGGTGTGCTTCTTTCAATATTTCCTTCTTGATTTCATCAACAGCAGGCACACAGAGTCTACCTCTAAACAATAAGGTACCATCTAAAGATGTACTAAAAGCAGGGTCCATTTATGAATTTGTGGCAATCTTATCAATCCTCTCTTTCAACTTAAGATCAAAACTCTGCAAGGCAACAATCCGGTCTCTAAGGGTGGATCTTGCCATCATGGCATAAAGAATACAATCCGAACCCTCCGAAACCACTTCTAAGCCAAACCTTTCCACCGACAACAACAAAGGTCGACTCAAAGCACACAAGTTCAAATCCTTCCTTTGACCTTTCCTACTAAGAGCATCCGCAACTACATTTGTTTTGCCTGGGTGATACTGGATGTCACAATCATAGTCAGAAACCAACTCCAACCATCTTCTTTGTCTCATATTCAGCTCTTTCTGGGTGAAGAAGTATTTCAAACTCTTATGATCTGTGAAGATAGCGATCTTCTCACCGTACAAGTAATGTCTCCAAATCTTTAAAGAAAAAACAATGGCGGCAAGCTCTAAGTCGTGAGTGGGATAATTCCGCTCATAGTCTTTCAATTGCCAAGAGGCATAAGCCACAACCTTGCCGTGTTGCATCAACACGCAACCAAAACCGATCTTGGAACATCAGTGTAGACTGTCAACCCACCGGAACTATCAGGTATAGTTAAAACCGGGGCGCTTGTCAATCTAACTTTCAGCTCTTCAAAATTCTTCTCGCAAGCTTCAGTCCAAACGAACTTCTCTTCCTTTCTAGTTAGCTTAGTCATAGGGGCAGCCAACCTAGAAAAGTTCTCAATAAATCTCCAATAGTATCCTGCCAATCCAAGGAAGCTTCTTATCTCAATCACGATCTTCGATCTTTCCCAATCGGTAACAGTTTGCACTTTTTCTGGTTCAACACGAATACCTTCAGCTAAAACAACATGGCCAAGAAATGCTACCCTTGAGAGCCAAAAGTCACACTTGCTAAACTTAGCATAGAGTTTCTTTTCTCTCAACCTTTGCAATGTGAAGTTCAGATGTTCCACATGCTCTTCCTCGTTCTTCGAGTAAATCAAGGTGTCATCAATGAAAACGATTACAAACTTATCGAGCACATCATGAAATACCCGGTTCATGAGGTCCATCAACACGGCAGGAGCATTCGTTAAACCAAAAGGCATAACTTTGAATTAATAATGTCCGTACCTTGTTTTGAACGCCGTCTTAAAGATATCACTTGACTTCACTTTCAACTGGTGATACCCAGACCTTAAGTCAATCTTTGAGAACATAGCCACACCTTTCAACTGATCAAACAGATCATCAATCCGAGGCAGCGGGTATCTATTCTTGATCGTCAACTTGTTCAACTCCCGGTAGTCAATGCATAGGCGCATACTACCGTCTTTCTTCTTAACGAACAAGACCGGAGCTCCCCAGGGCGACACACTTGGTTGCACAAAACCTCTATCCAGGAGTTCGTTCAACTAAGTTTGCAACTCCTCTAGCTCGATAGGCGCCATCCTATATGGAGCCTTAGACATCGGAGACGCTCCAGGAGTCAAGTCTATGGAGAACTCAACCTCTCTATTAGGGGGTAGTCCTGATAGATCGTCTGGAAACACATCAGCAAAATTACAAGCAACACTGACATCTTCAAGTCTCTTCTTTTCTTTGACCTTGCTTCCAGATGAAGCATCTTCCACCAAGGAGTGGATTCACATTAAAGCGGTCAAAGTCTTCTTGCTCATTTTTCCCTTCTCGCCTTGGACTCGAAAACTAAATTCTCTTCCAATTGAAATTGAATCTTCTTCGAAGAGCACAAGATCACAGCGTTGTACGATGTCAACCAACCAATTCCCAAGATCACGTCGAAATCCCTCATATCAAACAACACAAGGTTTGCCTTCATGTTCAAACCACAAACACAAACAAGACATTTCTCTAACACTTTATCTAGTTTAATAGCAAACCCAACAGGGGTACAAATTGACAAACATCTAGATAAACATCTGGGTGTTAGGTTAGTCTTCACAGCAAAAGTAGATGAAATGAATGAATGAGATGCACCCGTATCAAACAATACAAATGCTAGAAAATAAGCGACTAACAATGTACTTGTGACAACATCATGACAAGCTTCTTGATCAGTACCAGATATACTGAAGACTTTGCCGGCAGGAGGTGCAGG